>NW_021145076.1:26690-74190 GCF_900634775.1 Gouania willdenowi | reverse complement strand
ACAAAATGGGACTGTAGACAAATGACGACTAAAAAATATTCCTTTATTTTTTGGGGGAAAAAAAAAAACTAGAAAATACTGTACTAGTTTCCTTTTATTTTTGATTGTTAAAAGAATCCATTGATAAACTATTCAAAACAATGCAATTGAACTAAAAAGAAATCTTGAATGAAATGAATAAAGGAATAATACAAATGAAGAAGAAGCCTATTAATTTAAATTCTGGTTCTCTAGTAAACAATGCAAAACTACATAATAGTTATTTTTCTTTTTAAAAGTGCAACTGAAAATGTATTTTGTGCCTCAACAATTAGACTTAAAAAAAAAAAACACTGCACTGTCTCTTACGTCAGATTTGTTTGGACCAGCAGAGGGCGCTGGTAACCCAGTGGTCGGTTGTAATCTTAGATTTATGTAAATCAAACAGTTATAGTCCGATAGATGCGGCAACTCTAGCTTCAGATTGCTACACCCAGCAGCCTGTGGAGCCTCGTACTCCGCCAGCGGAGGAGACGTAAGTGGTGTGATCGGAATCATGCACTGCACACAAACCAGGGTAGATGGTCTTTAAATCCTTAAAAAGGTAAAGTAATAAATGTGATGCAGCCAAATCTAAGGCCTTAAAAACTTTACATTTGAGAAAAATGGGATTAAATTAGAGAAATTGTAGCATTAAATATTGTGGTACGTCTCAGTGCCTGTGCTCTGAAGTGTTGTGGACTTTAAACACTGTCTCTGATCATCACTGTGACAATTTTATTAATGTCAGCAGCACAATATTTTAATATAGAATAGAAATACTTTATTAAGCCTGATATAAATTAATTTTCTCAGCTGCTAAAAACATAATTCCAGTGTTTGTCAAACACATACACACACAGGTTTCTAGGTTACCATAGCAAATAGGCTGAGCCCAGAAATTATATATTATTTGTTAGTAGTTAGTTAGTTGACTTAACTGGCACTTATTAACACTACATGGTTAAATTGCAATAAATGGGCTCAGTTTTGGAGCCAAATGTTGTTTTTTGATAAATAAAAGCCAAAGGATACCAATGTTCAGATGTTATAGTTTTCAATAAAGCAAAACAAATTGCTTCAAAGTCACTGAGAGATATTTTTTTTAGAAAAAGCCTGTTTTTCTCAGCTTTTTGCTCTGAAACTGGTGATTCGTGTAAAACTTGCTCTATTCAACGGCTGATTACAGAAGAAAACCACTGGCCCAGTGCACACGTTCAGAAGCTGATCAAGAAGCTCTGTGCGCTCTCACTCAACCACATCACCGTGGTTACCGACATGTCACCAGATCAAGTGCAAAGTAATGAACTAGTGAGGTTAGGGTTAACCCTAACCTCACAAGTTATGGTTAGGGTTAGGGTTAGGGTTAACCCTAACCCTAACCCTTAGTGCAGGAAGTATATTTATCATCTTTAACATTTAAAATCCCTTTTATTGGGAGAACCTGGTAAGCCTGTGTAATAGTTCTCAGGAAGTTATTTCTGTGATTTTTTTTGTTTTCCCGTTTTCTGCAAACTTGGAAAATCAGAGACTATGTGTTGCTATCATTGTCTTGAAGGGAAGATCGGTACTATGTCAACAAAGTGTTCTGTAACCAGGTACAGGAACAGCACAATTTCACTGAGAATAGGTAAACAATCCAGACTATAGGTGTCAAACGTGGTGACGTATCGTGGTGACGTATCGATCATTTCCTGTTTACGCTCTACCGCTGCTTGCAGCGCTCTACTACTGTGTTCTGCTAACTCTAATCAAACTTGTTGTCATTGATATTTTAGCCTTGAAAACACTTGTTTTAATTTTTTACCGTACAGTTAAACGTACGAAGGTTAAGTAAAAAGCAATCTCGCCTCTTATAGGCAGTACAATCTCCTTTAAACTTCCTTTTGTCCTTAGCTTAGCTTAGCTTAAATTTAGCACCTATGGCTTCTCTCTCCTCCCCTCCGCTCTCCTGCCCGGTGTGTCAGATGTTTAGTTACTCCTCGTCCTCCTTTAGGGACAATGGTAGTTGCATAAAGTGTAGCGTACTGTTAGATATGGAGGCGAGGATCAACAATCTGGAGAAGCGGTTCTGCACCCCTGATACCAAAACCGAAGCTAGCAAGCAGGACCTAGCCGGTGCGGACCGTGCTAGCTCTAGCTTAGCCTCCCCCCCGGCCAGCAATGAGTGGGTTACTGTCCGTGGTAAGCATAGTCGAAGGTCAAAAAGCCGCTCGGGACACCACCATGTTCACGTCTCAAACAGGTTCTCCCCCCTCTGTGAGGACAACACACTCACCGGGGAACAAACTCTGATAATTGGCGACTCCATAGTGAGAAACGTGAAGCTAGCGAAGTCAGCGGGCATTGTGAGGTGCATCCCAGGGGCCAGAGCGGGCGACATAGAATCAAATCTAAAGTTGCTGGCAAAGAGTAATCGTAAGTTTGATAGGATAGTCCTCCATGTCGGCACTAATGACTCCCGACGTCGCCAGTCGGAAGCAACCAAAGTGAACATTGAATCAGTTTGTGCTTATGCTAAAACAATGTCGGACTCCGTAATTTTCTCTGGTCCTTTACCAAATCTGACCAGTGATGAAATGTATAGCCGCATGTCATCATTTAACCGCTGGCTATCGAGGTGGTGTCCAGAAAACGAGGTGGGCTTCATTGATAATTGGAGATCCTTCTGGGGAAAACCGAACCTGATAGGAAGAGATGGAATCCATCCTACTTTGGAGGGAGCATCTCTACTATCAGAAAACATGGCACATTTATGACATCTCATGAATGAGACCATGTTACAGAGGTGGAGTCCTCCACGCCCCTCTGCGCTTGCCTTAGGACAGTTTCCCTCCCATTGCTATCAGGATAGCTGTGTTCATCGCCATGACAACTGTTGTGATGGTGATGAATATTATTTTATGGAGACGGTGTCAGTCCCCCGACCCATATTTCACAATGATTTTAACATAAAATCAAATAAAAGAGCTATCAATTATAAAAATCTGAAAAAAATTAAAATCTCAAATCTAGAAACACCAAAACATAAAACCATTAGATGTGCTCTATTAAATATTAGATCACTGAGATCCAAATCTCTACTAGTAAATGACCTTATCTCAGAAAATAACTTTGATTTATTCTGTTTAACTGAAACATGGCTGTATCAAGATGAATATGTTAGTTTAAATGAAGCCACTCCTCCCAGTCATTTAAATACTCATATGCCACGAGACATAGGCCGTGGAGGTGGTGTAGCAGCTATTTATCATTCCTCTCTCCTAATCTATCCTAAACCAAAGGCCAGTTACACTTCCTTTGAAAGCCTGGTTCTAAATTTATCTCATACTGAATCAAAAACCTGCCAGCCAGTCTTATTTGTGATAATTTACCGTCCTCCAGGCCCTTATTCTGAATTTCTATCAGAATTCTCTGAGTTTATATCAAACTTAGTCCTCAGTTCTGATAAAATACTGATAGTAGGAGATTTTAATATCCATGTGGACAAAGATAGTGATAGCCTGAGCTCAGCCTTTATGTCCCTAATAGACTCAGTTGGCTTTTTTCAAACTATTAATGAAGCTACTCATCGTTTAAATCATACTCTTGATCTTGTTCTAACATATGGCCTTGATATTAATGAACTAAAAGTCTACCCTGAAAATCCTCTGCTATCAGATCACTTTTTAATATCTTTTAACATTATCCTAGAGGATCTCGCACTGTGCAATAAAATAGTTACAAGTAGAAATCTATCCAACAGTGCTGTGGCTAAATTTAAAGAGGCCATTCCTGCTGCCTTAAACTCAGTGCACCATCCAATAAATAACTATGATATTAATTATAACCCCTCTCAACTGGATCTGCTTGTCGATAGCTCTGCTAGTCTACTAAAATCCACCTTGGACTCAATTGCCCCATTGAGGGAAAAAACTATTAAACGTCAGAGGAAAGCTCCGTGGTTTAGCTCTGAAACTCACACACTCAAACAAACAACCCGTAAATTAGAGAGAATGTGGCGCTCCAATAAAACAGAGGAGTCACGAATACTTTGGCAAGAAAGCCATAGTAAATACATGACAGCCTTACGACATAGTCGATCTACATACTACTCCTCACTAATTGAAGAAAATAAAAATAATCCGAGGTACCTTTTCAGCACTGTAGCCAGGCTAACACAAAGTCAGAGCTCTATTGAGCCCATGATTCCTCTAGCCCTCAGCTGTGAGGACTTTATGACATTTTTTAACGATAAAATTCACAAGATTAGAGATAAAATTAGCCACTCCCTGCCTTCACCTGGGCCTGCTGTACCATTAAATGTAAATAGGCCTAACCTAAACTGTTTCACACATATAGGACTTCAGGAACCTAACTCTATTATTTCATCCTCCAAACCATCGACCTGCCTTTCAGATCCGATCCCAACTAAGCTGTTTAAAGAAGTTATTCCCCTAGTCTGCCCATCTTTGTTGGAGACAATAAATATATCCCTATCAATAGGCTACGTGCCACAGTCCTTTAAAGTAGCTGTAATCAAACCCCTTCTCAAAAAACCTACTCTTGATTCCAGCACTTTAGCAAACTACAGGCCTATATCTAATCTTCCTTTTATTTCAAAGATTCTTGAGAAAGTTGTGGCAGCTCAGCTCTGTGAATTTCTTCAAAACAACAGCCTGTTCGAGGACTTCCAGTCAGGCTTTAGAGCTCAACACAGCACAGAGACTGCTTTAGTTAAAGTAACTAATGATCTACTCTGGGCGTCAGATGAAGGACGACTCTCAGTGCTGGTTTTATTAGATCTTAGTGCAGCTTTTGACACTATAGATCACTATATTCTACTAGAGAGATTAGAGAAATTACTTGGAATCACAGGGACTGCCCTAAACTGGTTTAAGTCCTACCTATCTGATAGGTACCAGTTTGTACACGTGAATAATAAGTCTTCTGTGTACACTAAAGTAAGCTACGGGGTTCCTCAGGGCTCTGTGCTAGGTCCAATCCTCTTCTGTATCTATATGATCCCCCTTGGTAATGTTATGAGAAAATACTCTGTTAACTTCCACTGCTATGCTGATGATACCCAACTGTATGTATCAATGAAGCCAGGAGAGACAAATCAGCTATCTAAACTTGAGGCCTGTCTAAAGGACATTAGGGCCTGGATGGACCAAAATTTTCTTCTTCTCAACTCAGACAAGACTGAGGTCATTGTACTGGGCCCGCGACACCTTAGAGAAACCTATGCTAGCCTAACTGCCCTAGACGGCATTACTCTGGCACAAAGCACAACTGTTAGAAACCTTGGGGTTCTATTTGATCAGGATTTATCCTTCAACTCTCACATAAAACAAACTTCAAGAACTGCCTTCTTTCATCTCCGTAACATTGCTAA
The DNA here is from genome assembly GCF_900634775.1 of Gouania willdenowi. Classification (NCBI taxonomy): domain Eukaryota; kingdom Metazoa; phylum Chordata; class Actinopteri; order Blenniiformes; family Gobiesocidae; genus Gouania; species Gouania willdenowi. The sequence continues at coordinate 68,795 of NW_021145076.1, read as the reverse complement.
AATCAGATCTATCCTGTCTCAGGGCGACGCCGAAAAACTAGTCCATGCTTTTGTTACCTCTAGACTGGATTATTGTAATTCTCTTTTAGCAGGCTGCCCGAGCAAGTCGCTTAAGACACTTCAGCTGGTTCAAAATGCTGCAGCACGTGTACTGACTAAAATTAGGAGAAGAGATCACATTACTCCTGTATTAGCCTCTCTGCATTGGCTTCCCATAAAATATAGAATAGAATTCAAGATTCTTCTTCTCACTTATAAAGCCCTAAATGGACAGGCACCAGTCTATCTCAAGGAGCTTGTAGTGCCATACAATCCCCCCAGAACACTACGCTCTCAAAATGCTGGACTACTCGTTGTTCCATTCATCTCTAAAAGTAGTATAGGAGGAAGAGCTTTCAGTTATCAGGCCCCACTTCTCTGGAACCATCTACCAACCACGGTTCGGGGGGCAGACACCCTCTCTACCTTTAAGGTTAGGCTCAAAACATTCCTCTTTGATAAAGCTTTTAGTTAGGAACCAGCTCATAGCTCATAATTAAGATGCAATAGGCATAGACTGCCGGGGGGGGGGGGGGGTCTGGCATGCTCGGTTGGAGAGAGGTTGGAGAGGGCGTTAAGAGAGAGGTCATTTAGGTTAGAGAGGGACCGGAGAGGGTCCCATTCCTCTTTCAAACACTGCCTCTATGTCTGCTTCTTCCCTTGTGTGTTTGCTCCTGTACTCCTTCTGGCTTTTGTCTTGCAGGTCCGTGGGATCCTCAGTGTGGAGTTACAGAGACTCAGCGGCTCTGTCTCCACCCTTTTCTCTGCACACACCCAACACAGCATAACGTGGATGGCTGTTCATCATAGGAATGGGATCCACACAAGGTTCCTGCTGCTTAACAGAAGGTTTTCCTTGCCGCCATGATGAATTCATGTTGGGTGTGGGATACATATGTATGTGTATATACGTATATATGCATATGTGTGTATCCATAAAATGAAGAGTCCATCCTTAAGACTGCTCTACTGTAAAGTGCCTTGAGATACCATTGGTTATGATTTGGCGCTATACAAATAAAGATTGATTGATTGATTGATTGAAACGTGCTGGGGCACGGAAGCCCTAGTTAGTCCAGTGTCCAGAACCTCTGCCTATCACTGGAGAAACAGAGACTCAAATATTAAACCTATGTTTGTATTTTATTATAAAACATCAATCAGAAATGCTGAAAACATGAAACAACAATATTATGTATGTGAACTATATTACATGCACTAAAACTAAAATATAACAAAATTACTGAAGAATATAACAAATTGTCAACTTAACAACACTCAGCAAAGCTCTTTTGCTGGTAACTATGGTAACATTCTGTTTGGAAGAAATGGAAGCTTTCGGTTCTAAAATGCTTTGATCTTCTAGGTTCTAAAATGCTTTGATCTTTGAAGTTCTAAAATGCTTGGATCTTCACATGATCTTTATTGTCAGAACATTTCACAAACTCCTTGGACTCAGTGACTTTACTTATTATATTTCTGACAACAGCAATAATTTTGATCTAATGATGGAAGTGCATCAGTTCAATGTAAAGAGTCTGGAACAAACATGCTTTGATGTCCTTAAGGATCATCTCTGTACAGAAAACTGCATTGGGCTGTGGCAGTTTGCAAATGCCTGTTATATTCCCATTTTGTTTCAACTGAAGTATGAGGCCTTTCACTTTATCTGTGAGAATTTTGAGGAGGTTTCACTCTGTGAAGAGTTTTTGCAGCTTGCGGAGCAGGAACTGGCTGATATCCTGGGTCAGGATGACCTTACTGTGACCCAGGAGAGCACAGTTTATCAAAGTGTTTTAAGATGGATAAACCACATGCCTGAGGAACGACAGGGAGCCATTTCTACTCTGTTACCAAAGGTACGACTGGGTCTGATGGACAAAAGTTACATCACAGACAATGTGCTTAACAATGATGTGGTAAAAACAAACCCTGAGTCCCACCTGTTGGTCTCTGATACCCTTAAAGTCATGTCTCAACCTTCGTTACTCTGCTCTGAGTCTGGGATCAACAACACCTTGTTTTGCCGTCGTTTGCCAAATGCCCTCTTACTGATGTTTAGATTCTTTTCTAAGACCATAGAGGCCTTTGACTACAGAACTAACAGCTGGATTACAGTTCACACTCATCCTAGTCTGGAGGATTCCATGACTCACTTACTATTCTACAGCACTGTCTTCCTTGGTAGATGCTTCTACATTGTGGGTAGTGGTTTAAGAATGAGTGACCCCTCTAACAGAGTGTGGAGGTTTAACCTAGTCACACACACTTGGCAGGAGATGTCACCAATGCAGGAGTCACGGTACTTAATGAGTGTTACTGAGCTAAAGGGATACATCTACGCTATCGGAGGCTTCAGGGATGATGGTACCTCACCAAGAACTGCTGAACGCTACCAGCCCGACATCAACCAGTGGACGTTCATTGCATCAATGAATGAAGAGAGGATCAGGGCCAGCTGCTCCACACTGAACAACAAGATTTACATATGTGGAGGATGGAGTAACTATAGAGTACTGAATACTGCTGAGTATTACAACCCAGACACCAACCAGTGGACACTGATCACTCCTATGGGAACACCTCGTTATAGACTTGGAGTCGTTGCATATATGGGCCACATTTTTGCAGTTGGAGGAAGCGATGGGTCCAGAGATCTGAGTTCTGCTGAGGCTTATGACCCAGTGACCAACACCTGGTATGATGTCCCTGAAATGGTCCACACACACAGTTACTTTGACATTGCAGTGATGAACAAGAAGATCTTTGTTCTCTCTTGTAGCACAAGAAACAGAATTGTTGAGTGCTATGACTACACTACAAATACTTGGTCTGTAGTATTTTCTGGCATGGACTACAATGATTGCGTGAGATGCTGTGTGATTTCTGGACTTCCCAACATGGCTGAGTACTGTTCACCTTGTGAACCCATCATACCCAGGACACAGGTCTAAAAAAAGTCTAAACTAGATACTGAGATGGAGCAAATGTTATTTTCCATGATCCTAACTGGGAGTGTAACCTGCTCTGACCAGGTCTGTGTGTATCAATAAAAGTGTTTAAAGACATTAGAAGAACTAATGTGTGAATAAATGGATCAGTTCATGTCTCAGCTCAGATGGGATGGTTTTAATTAGCCTGGATCAACCTGAGTTGGTGATGAACTAGAAAAAAAAATACTACATTTTAGTGGTGACAACATATAGCAGACATGTAGATAAAGTACATTTAATTATAATTAATGTCGTGGTTAGCACTTATTTATTTTAAAGATCAAGACAAAACAATGCAATTCTGTGACACAACAAACCACTGAAAAAAATAGATCCTATTTGTAGGAAACTAAACCCCCAAGTTGATCTGGACTTAGAACATTTGGCTGCACCAGTCCGTGGAGTCAGAGAGTCGGCCTCCTACGGTGAAATGCAAACGTGCCCCACGGGGGGTCTTCTCCCCTTTCTGTCCGAACAAGGGGACAGAAGAATCCCAGAACATCCCTCTTCTCCCCCTGTTTAAACAGATACTGTTGGGATGCTGTAAGTTCAAAGAACGGTCCCAATGCCCCTTTGACCCCCTGTGGTGAGATGTCACAGAAGGACGCTTACAAGGCCCTTATCTGAAGATGTCTCCTAGTGAAGAAGGGAGAACAAAGAAATTGTATTATGTTTGAAAAGTTAAAAATGAGAACAACGAACATGTGTTTGACTGGAAAATTACAAATGAAAACATTGTTTTGGAATGATTTCTACAGAAATTGAAATTGCCAATATTGCCTGTTCAATCACACTCGTTTCATGTAATGCAATAAACAACAGAATGCTATTTTAAAGTGTTTATCATTTAAAAGTGCTTAAAAATACCAGAAAACATCACAAAAGTTAGTTTGAGGTAGTTACTGCAACCATATAGTTAAGAGGAGGCATAACATGATTTTTGACATTTATGTTTATGAGTAATTACAAGTAAAATTAATTAACCGGTTCGTAAAGTGTTCATAGGATGTGTTCCAGTCATGTTTGGTATCAAACTCTTTCATTATAGATGATATTTCAAGATATGATGTTGAAAAAATGTTTTGAAATATGTGGAATTAATTATTAGGCATTCTTTTATGTTTAGAATCATTCCTTTGTCGTCTGTCTTTTGTCTCACATACCACACACCCCACACACCCAAAGGCAGCCAGCTGAGTTGCTGACAACTTTAGACCAATCAACGAAGTTCCCTCTTCAGGAGGCAACTCCCAAAGATAAGCTTTTAAAAGGAAGAACGCCGTTCCTAACTTCAGTTTTGGACGCGGGCGTTCATGCTCACACGTGTCCCTCCTGTTTCCAGTCTTTCATTTCATTTTTCTTTTATTTGTAGTTGCATCAGTTAGACTTTTTAAGAACCTTGCTCGCAGTGAAAGCCTAAGACGCAAAGGAGCCTGCCTGAAAGCCGACCTTCCAACATCTGACTCGTGGACCAAACCGTGGTCCCTCTTAGTCTGAAACCGGCTGCGATCATCCCAGAGGGGATGTGGATCGGCCAATGGAATCACTGCTGTTTAACGAAACAGCACTCAACGGCAGCACGCTAGCGCAGCTATACTGCTCAATAGACGTTGTTCCTGCAAACCCAGAACGTCTCCAGGTCCAACCATACTGCATCTCAAGGTATGGACCAGTGAACAATGGACCAGCAGAACTGACTCACTTAAACTACAATACAACCTCATTCAATACATCCTCATACTTACATTTCACTCACAATACACCACATATGTTTGTCCGTCTCCCCGTCTGTCTCCCTCTTCGTTCTTATTTTATTCTTTGATTTTATGATCTTATTATTAGAATATGTATCCTGCATTTTATTCAATATTTAGTAGACTAGCATCCTCCTAGATTAGTGATTTCACATTACATATAATCCTCACTTTTATTAGACTAGAAATGCATTTTATCATGATTTAATTATCCCATTTCAATTGATATTGTGACTGTGTTAATTGTTGACTTTTGAATAAAAGGTTAAACATAATCTTTGATTCCTCTGATTAATTAAAGCTGTGATGATGGTGTAGATATTGCTGGTAGAATTCACTTTTCCCTGGTTTCACATTGATGAGTTTAGTCTAAAAACTTAAACATATTTCTCCTGTTAAAAGGAGTGGCACCCCGCAAATTTGAAGTAATATTAATAATCATAATTAATATTCTTAGTTATATAACCCATTAATAATAACTCATCTCCTCCTACATATTGTACCATTTAGAATAATGCACTATAATACAATATAACACCTACAGGCCAGGTTAGGTGTTCAGCCTAAGTTACCATGGTGATTTAGCCTGGTAAGAAGTTATCCAGAGTCTGAGTACAGCACACACTGATTAAATGCAGGAAGTTAGAGAGAGAGAGAAGAGGAAATCCAGCTTCAGAGGACAGGGCCTTTGTGTATTCTTCTTCTTTTGTGTTTAATGAGTTATTCATGTTTGTTTGTTGTATTTTCTAGATTTTTTTTGTGCATATTTATGGTCATTTTGTGAAACTGTGCAGTACATTTGTGTACTTTTGTTGTCCTTTTGTTCAGTTTTGCTAATATTTTGTGTGTTGTTCCTTCATTTTGAGCGTTTACTTTGGGGTGTGGCTAATACTAGACTGAGTATTGTGTGGCCCACGTCTGGTCCAAACCTAAAGCTAATAAATGATTGCTAATCAGGAAATGTCCAAATGAAGCTCTGTGATGATGGGCTTTTATTGTTAGACACGTTGTCCTAACCAACAGGACAGAGGAGTTCATCTGTTGACCAATATCATAGTTAATGTTGTTGTGGACTGTCCCAGAAAAGCTGCTGCTCTCTATTTGATCTTAAAACAAAGCATTTGCTGCAAATTAGAGATAAAATATAAGAAAAAAACACTACATTTGAGGAGAATTCTTAAAACAAGAGACATTATCTGTTCATGCAGCAAGTTAAATTTACTAAACTAGAAATCTTGAAAAAACATGTTAAATCTTAAAATAAGAAGGTCCTGATAAATATTCTAAAGGGTTAAAATAAGCAGAAATGGATGATTATTAGATTAAATTACTTTAAAATTAAAAACTTCTGTCAGCACAATAATAGGTGAAATATACTGATTATATGTAAATAGTCAAACAAACAAAACGATAAAATACGTTGACATTGTTATTTAGATTTTAACACGGATTTGTATGAGACGGTGAACTTAGTTTTAAATTCATAACTGTGAAAATGAATTATTTACATGACATTGTTCTAAACTGAACTTTGAAGTAGTTCTTGTTTAGTCTGAACATGCACAACAATGTCAGTACATGTAGAACACATTACAGTGAGTGGTAAAGGCCTAACATAACAATTCTCACCTTAAGGATATGAAGCAACGTCTCACTGGCATTTCTGAGCCGCTTTGGTGGTGGAGTTGGTGAGGGGAACAATGATGGGAGTGCACTGAAGAGGGTGATGGTGAAATCCACTATGGAAAAAAATAGCCTTTTATAGAATAGTTTGAACATGGCTGTCATAACAATGGATTTGGTATATTGAACAGCAACTTACCTCCACACAGATCCAAGGTAAAAGGAGGTTTCAGGACCTTCTTCCACACTCCATAAAATTGCACCTTAGCACAAAAGTCTGCCCATCTTCCCTTCATTTCCTCCATGTATTTGCGGTTGGTGCCACCAATGATGCGATGCAGCTCATCAAACTTCACTTCACCTAAAGTCTAAAAAACAATAACAGTTAGAGTAGAGCTGTGTTTTCCTATTGGACTTTCAGATTTTTTTAGGAATGGTCAATTACCTATTTCATTTGATCAGCTTAATGTTTTACTTAGGAAATTATAAAAATGTGTTTGATATTGATCATGTGGAATATGACTGTCAGCTGATTTAAGTCAGAAAAAGTGTGTTCAGTAACTTCCAAAACAGTGGAGACGCTTTTCCTGGGGAAAATAATGAAATCATTTGTAAACACATAAGCAAAATAACAGGAAAACACAGGTCAATATCCAACATTGTGTACATTACAATGTACTCTGGCACATGAGACAGAATTGTTCCCACTTTTAGCACAAACCTCCATTTAAACTGTCCTCTCTGAGGTCATCATTGCTCTCAATAATTATGGTTGAACTGCTTGTGTCACCACTTCTGTCACCATCAGTGTCATTGTCTGTGTTGTTTGAGCAGAAGAAACTCTTCTTTAACACCCATCGTTGTGGCGTGGAGCCCTGCCTCTTCCTCAGGGACCTCATATTTTGGAGTCACTTGTACATTTTGGTGTAGATGGTCAACTATGGTGAAATATTATTAATAATAATAACAGTAATAAGTGGTTTTTCTTGTTGCTGTCCCACCCAAAGTTTAGGTTATTAAAAGAAAAAAAGTTACAAGTTTTGGCTTCTTGGTCACTGGTATTTTCACACTATTAAAATTGTGGGAGATTTTAAAAAAGAAGACAATTAAGAGCATTAATAATATGAGACAATGTTCATAGTAATAATGCCATTAGTTATTCCAATGTATGTTGATCTTTTGACTGATGAAATCAATCTCAGTTCCAGGAAAAAGATCCTTCAGGTCATCACGACTAAGGCTTTTCAAAGCCTCCTCATCAATACTGGCAGCTGCAGACATTGATAAAACAAATATAAGTTTATATGTGAGACACATTCCAGCTCCCATTGTTGACATTTATTTATAGTCTAAAAAAGAATATTTGCAACTATCAGATAATTATTTTTATTCTAATTATTAATATGCATGAAATTCACCTACTGCAATATGTATTTTCAGAATAAATACTTTCCAAATGATTCTTAGGTGAAAGGGAAATTAAACCTAAGCCCTTTAAGAAGGATTTCTAAAATACAATGTAACTGGTTATAGAAAAATGGACCAATTGACCACATTATCAACAAAACTATGACTTATGTTGCTGCTTCTGACAGCCCATTAAAATATATATTACTCATAGTTCATGAACTGGTGCATTACATTAACCAAGTTGTACATAATTAATACTTAGCAAGACAAATTTATTAATTAATTTAAATCATAAAACAGTTTGTTTGACAACAATATCTATTAGTAGATCCACAAACAGATTAATATTAACATTAACTGATTCAATTACAAAGATGCATTTTGGGAAATTAGAAGCATTCATTGCAGCAATAATTATTTTTGTGAAAATTCATTTTTTTATTCTATACTTTGGACATTTATATTTCATCCTAATAAACCATTTAAAAAGGAACAAGTTGAAATTCAACATAAAACTGACAAACATTGATGTATAATTGTAAGATATGCTTCAGCTTGTGTAGTCACTTGTTTTAACTAACTGTCACGTTATTATCTGTTTAGATACACACTTGTTTTAACTAACTGTCACGTATTTATCTGTTTAGATACACACTAGCACAGCCTTATATGGTATTAAGAATGTGTGTTTGCAAAACATGTCTGTTTCACCCCACCCAGTCTGTTGTAAGAAGATCTGGGTGCGGCTCACTTTTGCCCTTGACTCTTATCTCTGTAACTAATAAAAACACCCAGCACTGAAGCATCTCTTCAGAGCTTACAAACTGAGTCCAGTGTATGTGTCTCTTGTTTTGGTGAGTCTCTCCTGGCTGCAGCTAGTCTTACTCCACTCCTTCTTGGGGACTCTCATAGAAACCTTAGGGTGCCTAACCTGAGTGTTTTGTTAAACTATATTCAGTCGAGCAATCTCAGAGGTCTTAACGTATTTAGACCTGACATTTCTCTGGTGCCGAAACCCGGGACCTCACATCTCTTCTTTTGGATCGACGCAGGGAGCAACACGACCAAGAATCTGCCGGCAGTCCCTCCCTTGTAAGGGACGGTCACAGCGTGCCCCGGCGCCGACCCAGGGGACGAGTGGCAGGTCCTACGAACCAGGGAAGGCACCAAAACAGGTGAGAAGCAATTCTCAATATCTCCCAAGCCTAAAAGTACGTAGGGTGGGATCTATGTGGAGTAAATAAAGTACATTTTACGTCCAGTCTTAGTGGTTAAAGGAATTACCATTGGTGAGTCCCGAGGAAGACTGGAATGTGTTGGGTTTGTTGTATTGTGAGTGTTGTGAAGGTTGCTGCACTTGTTGCAGTGTGTTGTTTGTTGTTGCTGTTGTTGTAACTTTTCGTGCGCCATGGGTAACGCACAAAGGAAGGCCGTTTTAGATAGTAATGATGTCAAATTTATGCAGAAAAAATGTACTGGGAGTTGTTGTTACCTAGCGGATTGGGTCACAAAATGCAAGTTTTCTGGTAAATTGACGGATAAGGAAGGTATAGAGAAAGTGAAGACGTACTATGAGGGAGAGTGGAGGCTTTGAGAAAGTTAAAAACAGAAAAGGCATCACTGTACACAGATCACATCAGGGTGATATGGATGTGGATCCATGCAGCAGAGACAAGACAAAGACAAGTCGAGAGGGCAAGGGAGCGGAAGAGAGAAAAAGAGAAGGGCGTAGTGGCAACAGTGAGGATAAAATCAGACGATGAGACGGTTGTACGAGCTCAGGCAGAGGAGCAGGAGGAGTCAGAGGAAGATAAGGAGTATGCTGAGGCAGTGGGAGAGCATGTTAGTGCTGGTGCACAAGGACAGGCTGACTGTGAGGTGAAAAGTGGGGCTAGGAAAAAGGAAGGGAAAAAGAAAGGTCTTCCTAGCGTCCGTAGCTCACTTAGAATAGCTAAACAAAAGTCAGAAGAGGAACATACTAAGTTGTACCCAGATCTGACAGCAGTGTTGCCAATGTTTCAAGTTGCAAACCCACAGGCGGGTCAATTGATGGACCCTGCAAATGTCGGGGGTGAGAGACACCCTGCATATCTGTTGGTGTACCGCCCATGGACTGAAGGGGAGGCTTTAGAGGCCTGTAAAGGGATGATTGATGTAGATGAAAATCCAGACACTTATTGTGACCAATTTAAAGGCTTATGTCAGACATGGAATCTGAATGGGGATGAAGTTGTGCGAGTGTTAAAACTCACCTTGTCCCATAGATACACCAGAATAAATGGGAATTTCACGGGGAGGACTGACAGACACGAAATACTGGCACAGGGTTCACAAGAACTAAATCAACACATAGAACAGCTGTGTGCACGCATAAGACAGACATTCACCAAACCACCAAGTCATGACCCCATTAAAGCATGCAGACAAAAGAAAGGGGAAACTCCTGTAGAATATCGAGTAAGGCTTGAAAAAACATACAGGGCAAACAGTGGCATCCCTTATGATGAGGGTCGTGACTCACCGTATCAGATCCAGCTAAAAATGTGGCTTATGGAGGGGCTGTTGGAGCCCATTTCTGGGTTCATCAAGAAAAATTGTGTAACACACCGAAACCTTACAGTACCTGAGGTTATTGATTGGGCCACACATTCGTCTGATAACATTGAAAGGAAAAATGATGCAAAACAGAAAAGCCAAATCCATGTCTTAGCTGATGCCATGAGTAATGTCATGTTGAGCCAGAAACAGGGACAGGGACAGGGGAAGAAAACCTTTAACTTCACCCGCACACCAGAACAGGAAAAACAAATGGCCATAGATAGACAAAATAAACAATGCTTTATTTGTCATGAGACAGGCCATCAAGCCAGAAATTGTCCACAGAAAAGAAAGAAACTAGGTCAAAACCGCCCTCACCAGCCTAGGGATTCACAATGACGTGAGGCAGGGCAGAGGCAGTGTCAGTGGGAGGATGAGTCGGTAACTGAAAATCTCATGTGTAATCCTGAGATTCTGGAGGGTAGAGACCCTCTGTACAATCCTGATCACACTGCATTGTTTGAACTGCCCGCTCAAGTTGACACTTTGGATATCGGATTTAATGTGGATGAGGGGTGTGAAATGGATGATGTATGTGATTACTCCAGTGAACATGGATTCAACCCAGACATGGTGATCGATTATACACTGTATGCAGCAAAAACAACCCCTGTTGGTTCATTCCCTAGACGAATCTTACTTTTAGGCCCACAGGCAACTCCAGTTGAGTTCCTTTGTGACTCAGGGGCAGACGCATCAGTGTTAAGAGACAAAGTTGAGGGCATTTATCCCTCTGACAAATTAATTTGTGTTGTGGGGGTGGGGGGTAAACCACAATATGAGAGATGGTCAAAACCTGTACTCATTAAGGATGAGGATGGTTCGTACGTAACACATCCTTTCATTCTTAGTGAAAACTGCCCATTTAATCTGTTGGGTAGAGATTTGTTGGCCAAACTAAAAATAAGTATGGTCCCTCAAGGAGGAATAATAAAACCAACCAAATTATTATCAGATGAATTCCCACTCATGGCTGTTCATTGTCCCTCAGCTCCAGCAAAATTTTATTCTCTTGATCCAATCACTCAGGGCTCTCGGTCTGTGGTTGATTCTTTGTGTGACATGAAAAACCGTATTGCAAAGACATTTAATGTCCCCTCGACCAGCCAAATAGAGTGGCCTCTGCATGTCACAGTCCTTTACGTCAGGCCGGATGGGCCACTCCCTGGACAACATCCGTGGTTACGAAAACCGGATACAACGGCACAGGGGTTAAAAACTGCACAAGACTGGGTTGCCAGGTTTATGAGGCTGCCAGCCCAAAGGATTCAAATACGTGATATTGTTTGGTCTCCTAATGGTTGGATTGTTGCACGGGTTACACTCCCTCCTGAACTGAAATCGTTCAACCCACCTACACACCCACATGTTTGTCTGCAAAAACCCACACAAAAACAATGGAAAGATGCTGTTGCCTTTCTGGAAGCACTGCCACAAGATGATGAGTGGCGAGCGGAGAAGGGTGATGTGTCAACCTATAAAGGAACATACTGTGGGTTTGTGAAGAAGCAGACATTGAACTGGTGTACTTTGGCTCCCCCTACTGCTCATTTGAGTGCATGACATGCTGTATGTGTTGTTGAAGCCACCGAGTTCCCTGATGTACCTAAGACATTATGGGCATCATCAAAGACTGACGTTGGATTAATGACAACAGCTGCTCCGGTTACCATAGAGTCAGCCACATCCCACAGGCCCAGGATTAAACAATATCCGTTAAAACCAGATGCCAAAATGGGCATTAAACCTGTAATTCAGGATTTATTAACTGCTGGAGTTTTGAGAGAACATGATGATGCTGAGTGTAACACTCCTATATTCCCAGTAAAGAAACCATAGGGTGGTTGGAGGATGGTCCATGATTTAAGAGCGGTGAATCAGGCCATTAAATCACGCGCTCCCAATGTCCCAGACCCTCACACTCTGTTGAATGAATTAAAACCCAATCAACATTTCTTTACAGTAATTGATTTGAGTAATGCATTATTTTCAATAACCCTCGACCCCACAGCACAAGGATGGTTTGGTTTCACGTATGACAACAAAAAATACTCATACACGAGGCTACCACAAGGATTTTGTGATAGCCCTACTATATTTTCAGCCGAAATTAATCGCTGTTTAAGCACACACACACACCCAGAAACCACACAAATCTTGGTGTATGTTGATGACATTTTATTGGCAAGTCCTACTTTGGAAGAAAATAAACGTGAGTCAATCAGATTATTTCAACATTTGGCAAAAACAGGTAACAGAGCTTCGCTGGAGAAGTTACAGTATGCATCACCTGTGATCACATTCTTAGGACACAACATCTCATCCTGAGGGAAAGAAATAACCACTGCAAGAAAAGATGCAATTCAGCAGGCCCCAAAACCACACACTGTTAGACAGATGATGGCTTTTTTGGGTCTAGCTAATTATTGCAGAGCATGGATCCTAGATTATGCCATAATAACGGCTCCATTACAGCAGGTATTGCAGCACTCTGATTACCAAGTCTTAAGTAATGAGCTGCAGTGGACAAAGGAAGCTGAGGATGCTTTTGTGACCATAAAGCAAGCCATTATGAGTGCTGGTGTTATGGCCCTACCTGATTATGACAAACCTTTCCTCCAAACTGTAGATTGCAGAGACGGACACATGACCTCCGTTCTTTTACAACAATATGGAGATAAACAAAAACCCATTGCATTCTATTCTAAAAGGTTAGATGATGTTGCAAGAGCTTTACCACATTGTGTTCAGGCGGTGTGTGCTGCAGCAATGGCTGTGCACGCTTCAGCAGAGGTCGTATTGTATCATCCATTGACACTCCTCGTCAGTCATGCTGTAGACATCCTATTAACACAAACAAAGATGTCGTTTCTCTCACCAGCTAGGTTCTTACATTTAACAGAAACCCTATTGTCTCAACCATATTTGACAATAAGAAGGTGTAACACTCTTAACCCTGCTTCCTTGTTGCCACATGCACAGGAAGGTACCCCCCATGTCTGTGAGGAGCTGGTGACCAAAAATTGTAAACCCAGAGTTGATTTAACTGACCGTCCACTGGATAGTGGTACTACTGTATTTGTTGATGGTTCTTCTTCTAAAGCACCAGATGGTACCAATCATACAGGATACGCTGTGGTTACAGTTGACAAAGTTTTGAGAACAGGGAAGTTGGCAGGAAATCAGTCAGCACAAGCAGCAGAAATAGTTGCATTAACAGAGGCATGCAAATTATTTGAAAAACAGGATGTAACCATTTACACAGACAGCCAGTATGCTTTTGCAACCGTCCACACTTTTGCAGCACAGTGGGCACGTAGAGGAATGAAGACTTCGGGAGGCAAACCAGTACAACATGCCTCCCTATTGTCTAATCTTTTAGCAGCTGTCTTACTCCCACGTAGAATCTCCATCTGTAAATGCAAGGCACACACAGGTCATTCTGACACTATCTCACTTGGAAATGCCAAAGCAGATACCGAGGCAAAAAAAGCTGCACACTCATCCTCTTTGTGTATACTTAATATCACAGAGGACGACCTTCCCCTCAGTCTGCCCATGGAAATTCTCAAAGAAATGCATGTGTCTGCACCACAATCAGAAAAAGACACCTGGCTAAAAGACGGTGCAACTTTGTCACCAGAGGGGGTTTATCGCATTAATGAAAAACTGTGCCTGCCAAAAGCCTTATTTGAAATTACTGCTAGAATGAGTCATGGGATTGCCCATGTCTCAACAGGGGGGATGATGGACATTGTGGGACAGACGTTTCATCTGCCCCTGGGCCTACAAACCTACTTTAAAACTTTTTGTAGGAACTGTATTGTCTGTTGTAAACATAATCCTCAAGGTAAGATGAGGCCCCCTAGGGGCAAGACGCCAGTAGGCACCTACCCGTTTGAGGTCATGATGATGGATTTCATCACATTACATAAACATAAACAATACCAATATTGTTTAGTAATGATTGATTCTTTCTCCAAGTGGGCTATTATAGTGCCAGCAAAACATAATGACGCTATGACAGTAGCAAAGGCAATCCTTACCAGAGTGGTCCCAGAGCACGGCATCCCAAGACAGATTTGGAGTGACAATGGTCCACACTTCAGGAACGCTGTAATCACACATTTGACACAAGCATTAAACATTGACCTGAGACATCATTGTGCCTATCACCCTGCCAGTGCTGGGTTGGTAGAACGGTACAATGGGACCATTAAGTCAAGGTTAAAGAAAACCATGGAACAAACAAATAGACCATGGCCAGATTGTATTTGTATAGTTGAGACATACATGCGCATCACGCCCACTCCACAAGGTCTGACCCCTTTTGAAACAGTTACGGGGAGACCTTTTCACCTCCCCATCACACAGTCGGTATGGGTGCAGGAGAATGAGGGGGAACTAGATCTCATCACAAAATGGATGCTAAAACTGTTTGAAGATAAAACTGTTGTTAATGCAAATAATCTGCCCAGTTCTCCCTTGCCTGTTTCAGATCTCCTGCGTCCTGGTGACTGGGTATTGGTGAAGGTGATCAAAAGAAAGCATTGGTGCACTCCACGGTGGGACGGACCATTCACGGTGCTCCTAACCACACCTACAGCTTTTAAGATAGCTGAAAGGGACACGTGGATACACCAGTCACACGGGAAAAAGGTACAAAAACCTACTGCTACAGGTCAACCTAAACCCTAGCATGGGCCCACTCCTCCTCTTCTTGGGATCCCTGGCTCTGACTATAGCAGGCCCTGTACCACCATGGTCAGCCTATTTAGGGTACTGTCCTAAGGCCTCCATGGCATTCGAATTAGTGTATTGTGTACCAAAGACCGAGGCCCCCTCACGTAGTATAATGACCATTCCTTTTGGAGCCCTTGTAACTCAGGGCCACGCCCATCATGGAAGTAGGTTTAACATGTGGGACTGGTATATGCAAGTGCCGAATGACGTAGGGCAGTGGACCAAGTCCTGGGACACCGTCCCCCTACATACCAGCAGCCCCAACGGCATAGTGGACTGGACTGTAACGAAGTCCACCAAGCTACTCCAAAAGACGTTTACTACTATGATAAAAGTAGTTGATAACACCAATAAACCAACTGGCCTTCGCTTTTCTATTGACACATCTACCATTGACCCCGGCTGCCTATCTATAGGTCTTAGACCAGATGTGGTAGGAACAGACAATTGGTTTAACGTCAAGGTGTGCATCACTAATCCCCGGTCCAAGGCCAAAGTACAGACAAATGATCCCTATCTAACCGCTAGCGAAAAGAAATCCCTACAAATCATCCCTGTGGTGACTGACCCCGAGGAAGAATCAGATCCTTTGTTGTCCCTTTTGCTTGAACATGACAAGCACACACACCACCATTTCCGGAGGAATTCATGGTATCGTGTTGTAGAGAACGCTGCCAGGCAAGTCACAAACGATAGTTGCTATGTATGTTCCCATATGCCCTCTGCCGTCACCACGCCCACCTTAGTATCGGCCTCACTGCCTACCAAAGAGGCACTGGATGTGTATAACTGCTTCACTAATACTACTAACCCCACCTGTCCCACCGTTATGCCCAAATTAAGTAATATGGACCTGGTGGGCCATCCAGCTAAACATCTTTCCACACATTCAGTCCCCTGTAAGAACTACACCCACTGCTACCCACTTTGTGTCAAACTCATTGGGCCCGTTAAAAGAGCCGTTATCATACCTTCAGTGGATGAAGACCACTGTGCCCTCACTGTTAACCTTACAACCACATTACCTCTAATCCCACGTGACTCTGTCTGGTTAAAATGTGGCGATAAAGTATATATGACACCTCCGTTTAACGTATCTGCCATTTGCGTCCCTGTTGCAGTGACTGATGGCTCCTTCGTAGTTATGACACGCCCAACCACTTCTCCCCACCTCCGTTCACGCCGTGCTCTAACATTCACACCTAATGATCCCATTTGGGGCACAGACGTCCCGCACGCTCATAGGCACTGGTCTACTGGAGACAAAGTATTACACGCCTTATTCCCTAATATAGGAGTAGGTAAACAGGCCCTTATGATAGAAACCCTGCAGTATCGTCTACACATGCTGCTGAATCTGACCGTTTCTGTAGACACGAAATTGAATGACCGCACCTATGCAACCGCACAGTTTGCTATTCAAAATTGTATGGCCATTGATATGTCATTAGCCTCAACAGGAGGTGTGTGCGCTATGGTAGGCCCCACCTGTTGTACGTACATTCCCAACAATACCTCAGAATCCATCGAGGACTCCCTCCAGTCGCTGAGGAACCTGGAAGGTGCCATGACTGCAGACGAATCCCCCGCAGCCTCGTGGTGGGATTGGTTTTTCCAGGGAACCTGGCAACAACTACTCTTTCGTCTGGTGACTCCCTTCCTTCTCATCCTGACTCTGTTGGTGGTGGTCTGCTGCTGTGTGGTCCCCTGCATCAAAAAAGGCATCAATCACATGATCATAGGTGCCTTACGTGTTCAGTCGTCACCAGATTACCAACTATATGTCATGTCTACAACCCCTTCTGCCCCACCACCAGAAGACCCCCTGTCACCTTCCTTACATCCCCCGCACAGACAGTAAAAGTCCTGTGCCACCGGTGGGTCATGTTCTGGAACCTCTGACCCCAAAACCACTACCTTTCTTCACACACTGGGACACTCACACAACTCACGAACTCTCACTTTTAACAATGAACATTAATCCTGAGATCATGGACCAGAATGGTGTTCGCCACCAGCGGTGGGGACGAGGGTGGAATTTTTCCCACGTCACTCCTGTGGGTTTTCGCCCCCTCTCATGGTCTCAGCCCTGTTTTGTTTGACTGTTTGATGTCTCTAGGTAAAGCCGTCTGGAAGCCTATGTGACTGATGTTTTTCAAACCCACAACAGGGTGGATATGTAAGATATGCTTCAGCTTGTGTAGTCACTTGTTTTAACTAACTGTCACATTATTATCTGTTTAGATACACACTTGTTTTAACTAACTGTCACGTATTTATCTGTTTAGATACACACTAGCACAGCCTTATATGGTATTAAGAATGTGTGTTTGCAAAACATGTCTGTTTCACCCCACCCAGTCTGTTGTAAGAAGATCTGGGTGCGGCTCACTTTTGCCCTTGACTCTTATCTCTGTAACTAATAAAAACACCCAGCACTGAAGCATCTCTTCAGAGCTTACAAACTGAGTCCAGTGTATGTGTCTCTTGTTTTGGTGAGTCTCTCCTGGCTGCAGCTAGTCTTACTCCACTCCTTCTTGGGGACTCTCATAGAAACCTTAGGGTGCCTAACCTGAGTGTTTTGTTAAACTATATTCAGTCGAGCAATCTCAGAGGTCTTAACGTATTTAGACCTGACAATAATAATAGTAAATAATGTATAAATGGAAAATAAATGAGTGTAGTTTGTATGTGGAACAGACTAAATTATCCACAATAATGCTTTCGGTTTATTTCTTTCAAAATAAACTAACAGTTGGGAGCTGATACAACTTGACTTACTCATTTTCTCTCACTGTAGTTGTTATCCACGGCACTTAAGCAAGGCATTTTTTGCATACAGGGACAGACAACATCCAGCTAACAGTGTGCAACATTAATGTGATCAAAGCTACTAATACAGACGCTAACTTTGGTTAATAATCACCAAATATTAATGAAAAACATGACTTACCCTCCAACACTGACAGTACGGTGTTGTCAAAATCTTCCATGCTGACAGAGTTCTCCTGCTCGCTGAAGCCTTAAAACGCAGTACCTGGTAAAGACCCACAGAGTGAGCTAGCTAGCTAAAGTTCACATTGGCTAACGTTAGCTAGCTTGTTTAGCAGCCCCTGTGGAGAACATGTGACAAAATACATTTATTTGCTAATATTTCATATCAACCAACTGTCCATCATTTATCTGGGGACATGTCTCATGTTGTAGGTGTTTATCACAGATGTTGATGATGACAGAGGCAGGGGGCTCCCACTTAAAACACTGTGGCCCAAGGCAATGCTACCTTTACCTCAGTCACAGTGGGTGATATTGTGGTGAGCACTTGAGGATATTTCTCTCACCCAAGGGGTTGATGGGTAGGAGGTGTGGCTTCAAGCCATTTATAATGTTTTGGCGCGCTTTGTATCAGTCATTCCTGTGATGCTGCTGAACTGATTAAAGCTCTACTGACCTCCACCTGAGTCGTTCCTCATCCTGCCACATTGGTGACCCCGTATTGAACATGTTCGAGGAAGGAGAAGGCAGTGTCTCCTCATCAGCCATGTCGCCCCAACTCTCACAGCCGGCCGGCTTCGCCGCGTCTGTGAAGCTTCCAGAGTTCTGGCAGAGCGACCCGGCTGCGTGGTTCCAGCATGTCGAAGCGCTGTTCCACCTGCGAGGAATCACGGCGGACGACTCCAGGTACTTCTTGGTTGTCGCGGCTCTGGATCAGCAGTCCACACGGCGCATCATGCAGCTGCTTCGCGACCCGCCGCACCGCGGGAAATACTCCGCGCTCAAACAGCTGCTGCTCCGGAGATTCAGCCTGTCTGCTGCGGAGAGAGCGGATCGGTTGCTTTCCCTGCCCGGATTGGGTGATGGCTCTGCAGTTGACCTCATGGACGGCATGCTATCGTTGCTGGGAGCGGATGATGGAGGTTTCCTTTTCCCACACATTTTTCTCCGTCAGCTCCCGCCCGCAGTGCGCGCGGCTTTAGCCAACTCCCCAAGCCTGACAGCTGGTGATTATCGGGGATTGGCTGAAGAAGCGGACCGGGTCCTGCTGGCTACCAGACGTCTCTCCGTGCTGAGCGTGGCGTCGGAACACCTGCAGCGGACGGATGGGGACGAGAGCTCGGCGGTGGTGGCTGGAGTCTCCACCCGGAGACAACGCAGTGGCTCCCTGTGTTTCTTTCACCTGCGTTTTGGCTCAAAGGCGCGGCGCTGTGTGCCTCCGTGCGCTTTTGTGATGGAGGGAAACGCCAAAGCCAGCACTCAGTAGCGGCTGTGGGTGTTGGCGAGCAACAAGAGCTGCTGTTTTTGGAGGACTCCCTGTCGGGGAGACGGTTTCTGGTTGACTCTGGCTCTCAGAAGAGCCTTCTTCCCCCTGCAAAGTCGGACCTGTCAGCACGGAGCAGCGGCCCGCTGCTGAGCGCAGCAAATGGATCCTCTATCGGGACTTATGGCACCAGGTCTGTGACTGTTTCTTTTCATGGGCGCAGTTTTAAATGGGATTTTGTTATTGCTTCCATTACCGTTCCCATCATTGGTGCAGATTTTCTGTGTGCAAACAGTTTGTTAGTGGTTACTAATCGTCGTTTGATCGATGCTGTGTCTTTTTCTACTTTTCCGTGTAAGACTGGGGGATTTGGGCCGTTGACACACGCTAATTTCTCTGCGTCCGGCGGTGTTTATGAGCAGTTATTGGCGGATTTTCCGTCTTTGACTACTCCTGCATTCTCGACTGCGGTTACAAAGCATGGCGTGGAACATTTTATCCCCACCGCGGGCCCGCCGGTTTTTGCGCGCGCGCGGCGCCTCGATGCCACAAAATTGGCTACAGCGAAAGAGGAGTTTTCCACCATGGAACGTTTGGGGATAGTTCGGCGCTCCAACAGCCCGTGGGCTTCTCCGCTCCACATGGTGCCCAAGGCGGATGGGTCATGGCGTCCGTGTGGCGATTTTCGTCGTTTAAATAACATCACGGCGCATGACCGCTACCCTATCCCACACATCCAGGATTTTTCCACTCACCTGGCGGGCGCAATGGTTTTTTCGAAGGTGGACCTGGTGCGGGGTTATCACCAGGTTCCTGTGCGTGCGGAGGATGTTCCTAAAACCGCAGTGATTACCCCGTTTGGGCTCTTTGAGTTTTTGCGCATGCCCTTTGGCCTCAAAGGGGCAGCACAAACTTTTCAAAGGTTGATGGACTCGGTGTTGCGCGACCTTACATTTGTGTTCGTCTATTTAGACGATATCCTCGTGGCCAGCTCATCAGTGGTCGAGCACCTGTCGCATCTAAAGCAGGTTTTTCGGCGCCTTGACGAACATGGCCTGATTGTTAACCTGGCAAAGTGCCAGTTCGGGTTACCGGTGATCAATTTTTTGGGCCACCGCATTTCGTCCCAGGGCGCAGTTCCGTTGCCAGCTAAAGTGCAGGCCGTGGCAGATTTTCCCCGTCCGGTTTCGGTTAAATCTCTGCAGGAGTTTCTGGGGATGGTCAACTTTTACAATCGTTTTCTACCCCGCGCGGCCCAGCTCCTGCAGCCCCTCTATGGGGCCCTGAAGATGAGGAAGGCCGCGCACCCGGTTGACTGGACCCCCGAGCGGGTCCTGGCTTTTGATGGTGCTAAAGCGGCTCTACCGGAGGCAACGCTTCTGGCGCACCCCTTACCCACCGCGCCGGTTGCTCTGACGACGGACGCTTCGGACGTAGCTGTGGGGGCGGTAGTCGAGCAGTGCGTTGCTGGTGCGTGGCAGCCTCTTGCGTTTTTCAGCCGTAAGCTTAGGGACAATGAGCGGAAGTATAGTGTTTTTGACAGGGAGCTGCTGGCGCTGTACTTAGCATCTCGTCATTTTCGTTTTCTCCTGGAGGGCCGTTCTTTCACGGCCTATGTCGACCATAAGCCTTTAACTTTTGCCATGGCTAAAGTGACTGAGCCGTGGTCTGCACGTCAGCAGCGCCACCTAGCGTCCATCTCTGAGTTTACGACGGACAATCAGCATGTGGCCGGTAAGGCTAACCCTGTGGCCGACTGTTTGTCGCGGGTGCTGGCGTGCCCTGTACTCCTCGGGGTAGATTTTTCTGCCATGGCTGCTGACCAGCCAAGTGATCCGGACATCCTCGCTCTTAAGTCCGCCGGGACCGGCCTTAAGCTCGAGGAGGCGGTAGTGCAGGACGGTGGCCTGGCTCTCCTTTGTGACGTCTCCACGGGTCGTCCCCGACCCGTCGTGCCGGTTGCCTGGCGCCGTCGTGTTTTTGAATCGATTCACTCCCTCTCGCACCCGGGGGTTCGGGCATCGGTCAAGCTGGTCGGAGCAAAATTTGTCTGGCCTGGGCTCCGCAAAGAGGTGAGGGAATGGGCCGCTTCGTGCGTTGCGTGTCAGCGCGCTAAAATTCACAGACACACTAAGGCACCCCTCGAACCGTTTCCAATTCCAGCTAGGAGGTTTGATCACGTACATGTAGACCTGGTGGGTCCTTTGCCTTCCTCGCAAGGTTTTACTCATCTGCTGACAATGGTGGATAGGACCTCCAGATGGCCGGAGGCAGTTCCCCTGTCTTCCACGACATCCGCGGATGTAGCACGTGCATTCCTTTTGGCTTGGGTGGCGCGTTTCGGTACCCCGTCAGATATTACCTCCGACAGAGGTCCCCAGTTTGTCTCAGAGCTTTGGTCGGCACTGGCCAAGTCCCTGGGTGTGCAGGTTCATCGTACTGCCGCATACCATCCCCAGGCTAACGGTTTGTGTGAGCGTTTTCACCGGTCGCTCAAGGCGGCGTTGCGCACGGCACTCTTGGATGGTAACTGGGTGGATCGTTTGCCTTGGGTGATGCTCGGTCTGCGGTCGGCTCCTAAAGAGGACTTGGATGCCTCACCGGCTGAGTTGGTTCTTGGTCAGCCGCTCCGCGTTCCGGGTGAATTTTTGCCTGAGAGTTCTGCCCCGGTTTCGCGTCTTGCGGTGCGTCCTTTTTCGCCGGGCAGCGCTCTCATGCCAGCGCCTGTTCACCACTATTTTCCGCGTTCTTTTGTGCCTGAGGAGCTCGCTACAGCCCGTTTCGTGTTTCTGCGGCATGATGCCCACCGGTCGCCGCTTCAGCCACCTTATGATGGCCCGTTTAGGGTGCTTGAGGCTGGTCCTAAGACTTTCGTGCTGGATGTGCGTGGGCGCCGGGAGCGTGTTACGTTGGACAGGCTTAAACCTGCACACAAGTTGTCTGATGAGGTTGTGTGTCCGGCCCAGGTCCCCCGCCGTGGTCGGCCTCCTGTCAGAGTGTTGGATGTGCCCTCACGTGTTCGGTACTCCAGCTCGGGGCCTGTGTTGGATAGGGTCCCTTCTGCCCGCCGCCCTTGTGGACGTCCTCGTCGGCTGGTTCCACCAGCTGAGTCTGAGGTGGGGCGCTACAGCCGTTTTGGCAGGCTGATCAGGCCTCCTGTAAGGGACTGAACTTTGCCCCTGGGAGCCCCTCTGTGTGTTCGGGGGGGGGGGGCTGTGTGGTGAGCACTTGAGGATATTTCTCTCACCCAAGGGGTTGATGGGTAGGAGGTGTGGCTTCACGCCATTTATAATGTTTTGGCGCGCTTTGTATCAGTCATTCCTGTGATGCTGCTGAACTGATTAAAGCTCTACTGACCTCCACCTGAGTCGTTCCTCATCCTGCCACAATATGGGGAAAAAAATCATATCACCATTTATTTTTTGTAAAAACACGATCAAAATACAATTTTTTTTCATTAAAATCATTTAAACTATTTTAAAGTTATTTACCAATAAAACGAACCAATTCACCTACTTAAAATCATCACCCTAAATGGAAAATAGGAATAAAAGATCATTTAAGACAAGGTCATTTTCAAATATTTTTTTTAAATTGTATGTAAGCAATTTATCAAACTGGTTCCAAGTACAATGAACATCAAACAAAAGATCTGACATGTTCTTATAGTCACACAGTCTTTTAACTATAGTGTTGTTTGCATGGGTTTTTTCCGGGTACTCCGGCTTCCTCCCACAATCCAAAAACATGACTATAAGATTGAATGGAGTCTCTAAATTGCCAATAGTAGTGAATGAGAGTGAGTGGTTGTCTGTCTGTGTTGCCCTGTGATGGACTGGCACCCTGTCCAGGGTGTACCCCCACCCAGCGCCCAATGATAGCCAGAGATTGGCACCGGCAGACCCCCGTGACCCTGTCAAACAGGAATAAGTGGGTCTGAAAATGAATGAACTATAGTGTAGCATTAGCATTAGCATCACTTGCTACATAACAAGGCAGCATATCAGTCTAGTGATTTCTATTTGTTATTGAGGTAACACACTCATATTAATAAAATCCTACACCTCATTTTACACAGTTTAGACAATCAAATCCTTTACAAGATAAAACAACAATATTCATATTTCTATATTTTTCCTCAAAATGGCAATTGGTGATAAAAACCATTTATTTTTTCATCAATAGTTTAGTTTTTTAGACAAGTCAATTAACACTATAACACACACACACACACCACCTGATATACACACACAATATAACACACACACACAAACACATACACAGACACACACACACAGACAACACACACACACACACACACACACACACACACACACACACACACACACACACACACACACACGTTTGTCGGACTAGAAGGACAATTTATGGAATTTAGCGTAAATCAGACTTAGCATAGGGCTAAGGGGACACTGGGACACCAGTGGTACTAGAGCTACACAAATCATATCAAAAATCATGAAAAAAATCAGCGAACCTATACACGACTTAAAATTAAAAGATTTTCTTTGCAGAACTGAGATATTACAAATGGCTGTTTTTCAGACTTTCTGGTGAGTTGTAAAGACTTTTCTGTAACACGGTTTATAAGTACAGTGTGGTATACAAGGTCAGTGATGTCACCATACACATACACTGAGTAAAACCTGCTTTGAAAGGACATGGATATTTAGACCAAAGTGATTGAGGCACACAATTGTAATAATATGGAATATATATTAAGAGGTAATTTTTGTTTTCTTTGTTGACCTCTGTTGTACATTTCAATTTGCCACATAAGTTGAATTAGGTGTAAATAACTTGCATCGGGACATAAGTTGCGAATAATGTACATAAAGAGCACAATCAAAAAACCCAGATCGTTTATGACCTGATAAAAAAAAAAGCCTTTTTTGTAGGTATGTCATTATTAACACACAGCACAACAGTTGCTGTATCACTGAACTTTATTTGGTCATCTCAAGAATACTTTTCTTAACAAAATAGAGATTTGTAAAAATTTAAAGGAAAATAAAAGCGAATCCTGACATTAAAAGGTCCAGGCTAATTATAAAGCAGTACAAACAAAAACCTGCCTGCAAGCAAAATAATTTAGAAGTGACAAAAACCTACAAGCACAACACAAAAGCAGTGCTTGCATCCACAAGGACGAACTCAACCCCACCAGCAACTATCTTTGCATCCTTGCTCACTAGTATTATGGACATTTTCATGTCCTGAACCAACCGCCAACCTGCGTGACCTAAACCATTTCTTAAAACGAGACACCAACTTATAAAACATGCCTAGAAAAAAGTAAAGGCTCAGGCTATCCAAAAGTGCATTTAGCGTTTAGCCTCTGAATGTCTTTTAAAGGCCACGCCTCTGTTGCGTACAAAATCTCGAATGTTTTGAATGGATCTTGTCTCCAAGATAGGGTGTTCCTTTTCCCTGCACTTCAGGCACTGCTGAATGGTGGCAGTTAAACCGTTTTCAAAAAAAGGCCTCATATGTTTCATCACAGCTTGTATCTCCTTCTCAGTCCATGGTTTCTTCACACACCGCCTTCATGAAACACGGGAACCTGAAAAAATTAAAGATTAAGATTGGAAGATAAAAAAAGACAAAAGATCCTTCAAGATGTACTTGCAGGTAGGGATGTTGCTGTTCAAAATTGCCAAACACCCTGGAACTTGTGTAGACTAAATGTGCGTGATAATAAAAAACAAAATACATCCAGCTTCTTTATATGCTTTATACCAGTGCTTCCCAAACTTTTTTTGCTGTGCCCCCCCCTATAGAACACCTTTGAGATGAATTAGAGTGGAGACTGAGAGCCAGTCTCCTCGTCCAACATCAGTGTGTGACCTCACAAATGTGCTTCTTGTTACTATGGCAGCGCGCATGGTCGTAGTGGCTCACGGCTCTCCGTTCCTTTACCTCCTTTCCTGTACTATTTATTTATGTCCTATGTTATATTGTATATATTGTTTATTTATTTATTTTATTTCTTGCACTGTTACTGGAGTTGGCTTGTTTTAATCCCATGGTACATGTGTACAATGACAATAAAAGCATTCAAAAAAAAAAAAAAAATGCGCTTCTGAAAGAATGGTCAAAAATTCCCATAAAGTCACTCCTAAACCTTGTGTAAAGCCTTCTCAGAACAGTTGAAGCTGCTATAACTACAAAGGGTGGACCGCCGTCATATTAAATCCTATGGATTAAGAATGGGATGTCACTTAAATTCATATGTGAGTCAAGGCAGGTGACCCAATACTTTTGACAATATAGTGTATGTCTAACCAAACATAATGTAAGTGTAGACTGCACATTAGCAAGCGTGCCTAGTGATGAACAACATTTAAAAAATACCTTGAGTAACTGAGTCAGGGAGTTGAGGTGAACCAGAAGTCACACAGACAGAGTTCCCCAGGTCATCTAAAAAAATATTGCACAGTATAAATGTATGGGCTTAAAGAGCCTGTCTACCTACCAATCAAACACCATGGCCATGGAGAATGGGAATACATGTAAAACAGTAATATATTTTACTGCGTTGCACATAACAGCCTTAACTTTCATATTATCCATTCGGTTTAAGTAAATGTTCTGTACTTTTTCCAGTACAATATTCTTCTGTGGTTGCTATGATGATATGGACGCCCGGGATACCGGGAGGCATAGATGAGCTGGTTAGCTGTAAAGATTGGCCTACTTTTATTTGTATGTCGCTTTGGACAAAGGCATCTGCCAAATAGCAATAACCATAACCATACCTTGAGCTGTGGTCTCAGGGAGGTGAGGCAATCCACAAGTTGCAGAAGCCAACATGTCTTCATTGTCTAAAAACAAAACAAGACAAAAAAAACAAACAATGGCATCAACTACACAGCAGTGAGGGTAGGCAATAAGAAGTTCATGCATGTTGTAATGACAGTAGGCTGTTATCTAAATGTATATAAAAAAGCCCATTTTAAATATTTCACCAATACAATCACAAAGCACATGTGTCACAATGTGTTTGTCACAATGTGACAAGCACATTGTGAGCTGTGTCACAATGAAGAGAAATTAAAAGAAATTGTGCTTCTAACAAAGTTTTTAACAATCGTACTACTAGCAAATTTCTGACTAAAACAATTTTAATATAGTCTAATGAACCCACAGATCCCAGCTCATTACATGACACATGTTGGGCAAACATTTGGGTCCATTATTGATGGACAACCTTGAGCTGTGGTCTCAGAGAGGAGAGGCAATCCAAAAGTGCCAGAAGTCAACATGTCTTCATTGTCTAATAACAAAACAAGACAAAAAAAATGGCATCAACTACACAGCAAGGAGGGTAGGCAATAACAAATTTTCACTAATACAATTACGAAATCCGCATTTTGGGACCACATTTGAACGGTACCTTGCAGAGTGGAAACATTAGGAAGTTGCTGTGCTGTATCCATATCAACGATGTCATCTATTAAATTAAATTGGAAAAATGTTATTACACCAACCATATACACATACACTAAGTAGATTTAACAACATAAATGATGGATACCATCAATTTCATCTAGAGATTTTCCTTGAATATCCTTCACACTTCCGTTCTCCATAGCCATAAACAGCTTTGAGATCTTAGCCGGCTGAATTGTTGATTGGGGCAGTCGATAATACTCTCTATGCACCCTAATGTCATGGCCAAGAAAATTGGCCAGCTGGTCCAGTTCATTATCTTTCAAGTTCATGACTTGGCTTATTGTGGCGATCTGTTTGCGAAGGTTAGTTGATCTGAGGTTTTGAGGATCTTTGGCTCCACAAGCATCTGCAAATTGACCAAACTGCCCTCTGTAGTGACCACCACTACAAGGAACAGCGAAGAGGTAATCATTGTTTTCAGTAACTCCACACTCTTTCCTCTTACTAATGAGAAGTGACAGGTTAGCAGTCAGATCAGGAGTCAGGATCACAGCAACCTTTCGTCCTTTTTCCCCCTTAATTCCACTCTGACGAATTGTTTGCAGAGTCTCTTCTCAACTTCTGTAAGCCCAGTGCTTATATCATCGTTAAGTTGTGACATGTCACGATCTTCAAAATTTTTTACAGTCATCCGCGCCACTTCACCTTCCCTCCTCCTATTAAACAAAATGATTTGACAGAGGGTCACCTTTGCTAGTGCTGCACAAGTGCCTGCTGTTGGGTTATCGGCTAGTTTCTCCTTAGCCAATTCCATTTGCTGACCAAGATGTAACTGTAGCTTCTGAACGTCTTTGGCCAGTGGAAGCCTGGTGCTCTTGTTGTATTGTGCCTCGCTCAGGTTTGATAAAGCAGAATGGGAAACTAATTCAGACCAGTTTGTTTCATGAAGTGTATGAAACCTTTTGATGGAATCGATCGCCACTTGGTCCTCTTCCATGAGGGCACGACACATCATGAGGTCACTTATCTTTCTGAGAGAATGCCCAATTTTCAGGGCCAAACTTGGGGCTTTGTATGTGTTGTTTTTGTTATCAAAACCTGAAACTCTTTTGACAGCACTAGTAAGAGTAAGGAAGTTGCCTGGTTTTATTTCCTCTTCCATGTTCTGGATTCTAGTTGTGTGGCGCAAAGTCACAAGTAATCTCCCAAGTTCCCTTTCTGTCTTATATATTCATGCTTTGATTGGTCACTTCCATGTTTATTAAAGAGAGACTGGGCAAACTGCATGAGATAATGATCATTCCTTACTGCAGAGGACACGGCATCCTTGTGCATTTTGCCCAGCAATGACCAAAGTTCACTTGAAATTGGCTGGGACATTGTAGATTGAGCAGATGCTATACCAATGACTCTCTCTCTCAACTCAGGTCCCTCTTCAACATGATTCTCTGGTCTCAGAGCACATCTTTTCATATGTCGAGAAAGTTCTTTTCTGGATAACATACCCTTACAGTACAAGCAGTAATCATACGTCTCAGAGCTTTTGCTCTGTTTGGAACTCCTTTTCACTTTAAGACAGCCTGAACCTGTGGTGTTAACGCCTGAGTTATGCTTGAAGTTGCCAAGGTTTCGTAATTTTTCAAGAATAACCTTTCTGTCCTTTGATGATTTGGGGAACTGGAGTGCCTGTGCGATTTCAGCGTTTTCATTTACATGCCTCTCGAGATGACGTGCAAGTTTTGTTTGAGGTTTTCCACATACAAAACAATAATTGACATGGCTTTTAAGGAGTTTTCCTGATTTGGTTTGGGATTTACTTTGGCCAAGAATATACCCTTTTCGGTACTCGTATCTCTCGTTTTCTGCATATATGACTCTGAGCTTTCTGGTTTCGGTTCGGGGTCACTTTGGAGATCACCGGTAGTTTCTAGATCCATCATCATTTGTTCTTGTTCAGCAAATGTAACGCCTAAATCAGGCATATTAGTGGTATGGGACGTTTTGGATGGTTCAGGCAACTCAACACTGAACTCTGTCCCTGAGCTTTCTGAACCTGATACAGACTCTGGGATGTACTCGTCATCAGATGAGACATCCTCCTGTAAAGTACATTAAATGAATGAATGAATGAATGAATGAATGAATGAAATACACATGGGATATATGGATTTCAAAAACAAACTCATCATATTGATATATACTTCAATGTACACTTACATCTAATATATCCCAGTCTTCTGAGGATTTCTGGAGGCAGATTTTATGCCACACACCACAGCATTCTTCATAGACAAAATTAGACAAAGCATAGCGTTAGACAACAATTTAGCAGTTTCCCATGCTGACCGATTACATGCTCATTTTCTTATTAAATGCAAACAGCTTCACACTTCTGAAACATACAAAATCAAGAAATGTGAACAAAATTAACTGTTTAGTACAAATGCACAGTTTGAGTGATGGATAAAATTCAATTTAGACAAAAAGTAGACAGGTTTGAACCATTAAGGTAGAATTCACTGGAGTGGCAGAGCATTTACTTTACCCATTCAAAGTCAAAGCATCAAACCAAGAAGAGTTTTTTGCATTGGTAATATTACAAATATGGGCTTGTTGAAATTTGTCCAAACAACAATTAAAACAGTGGAGTTTCACTTATTGTGCAATTGGGTTGACATTTGAAGCAACTCATCTATAAGTTGTAGTTTTATTTTGGAGTCACGCAAATTAATGGTTCATGAAAAATACATTTAGCCGAGCTGCAACGTACTGGATGAAAGAGCGATACATTTGTGAGGATTTAAGGTTGTAGCCTAACTTAGGCCTAAGTCTAATCAAGAGCAATAGGAAAATGTAAATAGCCTAATAATATAAATGATAATACCCAAAGGTGATAGTCTCCAGGGATAGGGAAACCCTGCGTGATAAATTTGTGATGCGACTCACCATCCAAACCGCCCCCCCAGTAAAAAAAAAAAAAAACCTCCTTCGCTTCACGTGAATGGCCTATTTTGATTCCAAAAACATTTGGCTGTTGTACTTTCACACAACCTTTTCTACAAATCCATCAGGAAAGATAAAAGCGGGAAATAAGTTACTTTTGAGATATAATAGCTAAGCAAATCTATTCAATTCCTGTGACTTATGTTTAGCTTGGCTAACCGTAGGGATGTCACTCATCACACACACACAAAAGAGAAAGATATGCTTATACTTGGAACTTTGGCATTTAAAAATCACAACACGTGTACTTTCTGAACCTGCCTCTCTACAATATAGGCCACTCGTGAAACAGTGGGTAACTAACTGATAGGGACAATTATTCTCTTCTTCCTAGCCACAGCACTACATAACCTCAAACTGCAAGGACATATGTTAATTAACCCTGGAATATCTATTTCAGTAAAGCAACAAAAGTTAAAACAATTCTATTTTTTTTTGCACAGAAACTCAAGGTATGCAAGGACGCTGTCCTTTGGAATTTTAATGACATCCATGCTCAAACCCCCAGTCTTCCACTAGTGAACTCCCAGTGTATGACACACACAAAAAAACACCAGTATTAGGGGGACACCATGGTTAGTAAGGACCATCTATGCTGAATAAAGAACATTTCCACTATTTAACTCCCAGTGTATGACACACTCAGAAAAACACCAGTGTTAGGGGGACACCATGGTTAGTAAGGACCATCCATGCTGAATAAAGAACATTTCCACTATTTAACTCCCAGTGTATGACACACTCAGAAAAACACCAGTGATAGGGGGACACCATGGTTAGTAAGGACCATCCATGCTGAATAGAGAACATTTCCACTATTTAACTCCCAGTGTATGGCACACTCAGAAAAACACCAGTGTTAGGGGGACACCATAGTTAGTAAGGACCATCTATGCTGAATAAAGAACATTGCCACTATTTAACTCCCAGTGTATGGCAAACTCAGAAAAACACCAGTGTTGGGGGGGCACCATGGTTAGTAAAGACCATCCATACTGAATAGAGGACATTTCTACTGTAGCTTCAAGATGTTTCCTCACTTTACTTACTTTCAATCCAGAGACGTGTGTTCATTAACATGCACTGTCCCAAACACATAAAATAAACTACTAAAATACTGACAATTGTGTTCCATGGAACATCACAGTACTTCTAACCATTGGTCAATTTCAAAACAGAGGTAAATTCAAACTCACCTCACAAGCAGAGTCGTTTGGTGCGGCTATGGATGATTGGCACTCCAATCCTGATTTGGTCTCTGTACGAGGGAAAACAGGGGAGATTCAGTGCTTAACTTTCCTCAAGTCATAAAACCAAATATAGCCATAAGATACTCAACTCACATCCCTGATTAAAAATGGCCTCATATTGCCACATGTTTTTTATGCTGCAAACCCTTAGCAGGCATGACATGCATTGCCAGAAGTTAACAACATTTACTCAAAACTATCACTGACCACTGGCAAGGTCTGTTGAGAACATAGGGGGTGACACCTCCTGGTGTTGGACACCAACTTCTCCAATCCCCTCTTTCACAGTGCTGCATTAACCTCCGACACATTGCACCTAAAAAAAAAAAGAACAGCAATATGCAAAGACGAACAGGCACCAACTGGTACAGTGTCCATTTTACATTAAAGGGACACCCTCACTCAAACCTTGAAGTTTATGACACTCAAAATGATGTAGCCAGGGTAACAAAGTGTGGTAACACTTTAATTGACGGGTGAGTTCACAACACATTCATAGCAGCTGTCATAAACTGCACAAAAAGCATTCATGACTGTTTCACAAGACATGGCTCAACATTCATAACAAACCTTTCATGAATGTAGAAGACTGAACAACGACAACTTGTCAAAATAAAAGTCCAGCAATCGCAAATATGTCCCTGACGAAACTACATCATTTCTAAACATTCATACATCCCAAAATAAACAGCTGAATTCAAACTAACCTCATGCACAGGGCTGTCTGGTGTGGGACCAAATGACTGACACTCTGCTCTCAATTCGGTGTCTGTTGAGGAGAACACAGGACATGAAGGCACAGCGCTTTGCAAAACCCCAGTATTTATCAAACATTGCCAATTCAAGCAAGGACTCACCTCTGGATAAGTCTGTAGAGAAAACATTGAGTTCCAAGTCATGGGCATGGTCACCAAGCTCTGCAACAGAGTGTTGGCCAGAAGGGATGCTTGCACCACTGAGCTGTGTCTAAACAAGTTAGACAGATGCAGATGACAACTTGGACATCATCTACACAATTGTCAATTCAATTCAATTTATTGTCATTGAGCATCCTCTTGTAAAATTCCCATATCACATTTCTGGCTGCATTTTGTTCTACATTAGTACACCTTAGAAAGGTTACGCTGTCTGCATTTATTAATTACTTGCTAACAATTCAGCTAGAGAAAATATATTTTGCGGATGAATTGTTATTTACCAATAATTCACTACATTTTGCTGTGCCCTCATTCACTATGCCAGGTGTACATGGTGATGCTTTGTGTTGTCATACTTCTTTTCTTAGCCATTGTAAAACAATGGGACTTATTGCTTTAACAGATATTTAACCTAACCTCACAAGCAGAACTGCCTGATGTCATATTGCAGGACTGGACTTCTGGTCTCTCTCTGGTCTCTGTAGAATACAAGAAAGAATATGAGGAAGGATAGGGAAAGTGGGGTTGTCAAGAAGCAACAACACCATCACTGGTTCACATGGTTCACTGGGACACAATAGGCCTCATTTACTAACATTGCGTAGAGAATGGCGTATATTTTGGGTGTATTGTGGAAATACACCAGAGGGCACGTCAGATTCATGAAGCCATGTGTACCTGTCCTTTTCAGGTGTACGCAGGACGTGACTTTGATGAATGCGGCGGCTGAAAAACAGCGTCATTAGCATGAAATGCCTTCAAATATTCATATTTGATCTGGCCTTACCCACGAGTTTTACGACAAAAACAGGTGAAATACGGGCAAATTAAGGCAAATCTGAGCAGGAAATTATAAAGAGTTTTATAAAAGGAGGAATTATGTTATTTCCCATTAGAAAACACAAATAATATAAAAAAATAAAAAGAATATTAGGCTACTATCATTATTTTTTTTATTCCATCTGGCAATTAACTAGGGCTGGGTGATGTAGCCTTTTTTTAATATCTCGATATTTTCAAGCTATATCACAATATACAATATATATCTGGATATTTTGCCCTTGCCTTAAGATGCTTTGATGCATACAATCAAACCAGAATGGCAATACTCAATATATATTAATGCGCTGTAATGATCGCCTTCTGAGGACTGTCCCCTAAAGGGAGCCATGGTAACGTGAGATTAGAGCTGATTTGATGAACGGAGCGTTATGATACTTTTCTGTCACTGTCCCGTCTGAAACAACATAGAAGCAGTGATTGAGCTTCCCCTGCACACAATAAACATGCAGTTTGACGGTAACAAGTTGTTTTGAGTGCGGTTTACAACGTTATCGACCCACGGAGACATCTGGATCTCTACAGCGCACACTCCCGCACACAGTGTTTTACGCACAGCACGAGTCATTGAAGCTTTCAGCGTGGTTTGTTTTGGCTGCAATCAGAGAGACAGAGCGAGAGAGAAGAGGGGCAGGGTTAAGAGGGACAGATAGAGGAGAAAAAGGCATACTGACGTCTCTACGGAAGAAACTTTTAATGTTACGTAAATTATATAAATATTACGTTATAGTCCTATGCTATATCTCCGAGATAAATACATTGATATTTGCTATTAAATAAGTCTATGTATTTTATATTATATATCAACTGAGGCCACTTCAAACAGCAATAGCCTTTGTGCGGGGAATGCTTGTGGACATCAGCAGAGAGCTGCAGTGGTTTAGACCTAGTTCAAGATCAGACCTCAGACCAGTTTCACACAGGGAGGGCCTGGCTGCGCTAAACAGATGCAGCTCGCAACACGGAGCCAGAGTTGAGTTTTTGCACGTGTGTGTTTGTCAGCTCGATGCTGCTGCATAGCCTGCTTGATCTCAGCTCCAGGATGATGCACAAATATGTACAAAATTAATCCATGCTGTAATTTTCGGCTACGTATTGAGCTCCTACAAATATCTTGGTATGAGTTTTAAAAGGTTAAAAAGCTGTATCAAGAGCAATATAGGTACAATAAATGTAGGCATACTTCCCAATGTAAATTATAATAATGTAAGACAATTTTACAATAGGAAGATCACCCTAATGACTGACAGATAACAGGGCAACACGTTTCATGTGGTTAAAAGTAGTGTTTGTGTGCAGTTTGTCACTGGTTTGTGCGTACAGGATACACCTGCTCTTGAACAGGCGTACCACCTGAGCGCATCGTGCGCCAACGTTCATGTTGATAAATCGCAGATGGAAAAAAAAAAAAAAGATAAATCGCAGATGGTGCAGCGTTTGGGGTGTACACACAAATCCGGTCGTGTGCATCTTTCATGAATGAGGCCCATAATGTTTATATGCCCACCATAGCTAAGTAAAACCATCTCATGGCTATATGTGGCATAAATCTTTGTCACTCATCTACAGCACACCATTGACAACTACATAAAACATTAAGTCAAACAGTCACTGACCTTTAATAAAGGCTGTGGATGACCTGATTGGGTCTTGGAAACTGTCTTTAATAGACTCCTGGGCAGCAGTGCTTGTAAGCGCATGGGGAATCTACAAAGCATACAGGACAAAAACAAACAAATAAACTAGCTGGCATCACCTGGGCGAGTCATGCAAGTTCAAGATTAATCTGACAAGATTGACTGAAAACCACCATGAAGTGACTTCTGTTTTTTGGTTATAATTGTTGGCACTAACAGCAACGGGTATTGCGTAGGCTATATTGTTTAAACCTTGGCACCAATTCATAGGGGAAAAAAAAAATCAAAATGACCCACCTCTTTACGCCAGGGCATAGTCATAGGTGATTTCAGTTCCTGTCGTAATTTCCTTCAGTGCAAAAAGGCAGATATGTGGTTTCCCTTCTGCTTCGATCAACTTCATTCTGCAATTTGGTGACTTGTGCTCATTGTTTACCAGTCGTCCAAATGACCCATCTTCAAGTGTTCCATCAATACTGCAAATTTACAAACATCATGCACTAAACAGACATTTATTTATTTATTTATTTATTTATTTTTTATTTTTTTTAAATTTTTTTTTGTCTGCACATTCTGTCGAAGGTTAACACTACAAGAAGTGCAATCTTTTAACAGCAATGCATATTTTGTTATTGCAATTAAATAAATGTATTTATTTCATTGCATAATTGTGACCATCACCAGCCCTCCCTAGGGAAGGGTAAGAAATACTTTATTAAAGGGAGGATGTAAAAAAAGAGAGGGCAGTGTTACACCAAGGTGAGGGGTTGGAGAGGGGTGGGGAAGTTAACAGGGAAGAGGAGTACAAGATAGGAAATGGAATGTGTGGGGAGTAGTCGATAGATTTCAAGTGATGCGATGTGAAATTGTGGTTGTGTATATTGTGCTTATTGTTGAGTTATCAAGCCAGTTTGGTGACCAGTGTGCGGCTTAGGAATAATGGTGGTGGCTGTGAGCAGAGGAAGAAGTGAGTGGAAATTCCATAAAACAGGTATTTGGGAACAACGTGTCTGTGGTTGAGCCCAGTATGAGTGTTATCCCACAGCCCAAGGCCAGTGCATCCATGACAAATGTATTTCCAAGAACCGCCACTGCAAAACCCACGAGCCGCCCCTGGGCCCCGGAAGCAGCCAGGCCAGCAGCAAGAGCTGGCAATCCGGGGGCCCCCGGCGACCACCACACGGCCAAGCAGCCCCCCGAACGCCCCCAAGATCCCAAACCGAGAGGCAACCATCGCCCCCCCCATACACACCCGAGAAAGCCCCAAGGAGCCAAGGACCCAGCGCACCACGCCACCAATCCAACCCCCAACCCCCAGACCCCCCACCCCACCCCCCCCACCCCCCCCACACCCCCGCGCCCAACCCCCCGAGGGGAGGGCCCAGAGAGCTCCCCGCCCGAGACCCCAGCGGAGGAGCCGAAGCCCACGCCCAGCAGACGACCAGAGCCACGCACCAGTCCGCAGATGGCAGGACAGACCCACCAGGCGGCCGACAGCAACCTCCACCACCGGAACAGCTAGCGCCGCCCCCCAGTAAACAGCATCGCTCCGAGGCACCTAGCAACCCCGCCCCAACCCCGGTGAGGACACCAGCACACCCCCAGCACACCCACCCCCCAAACCGGCGAGGCAGGCCGCCCCAGGCCCGAACACCGCGGGGCCCGCCCCCAAGGCCACCAGCCGACGAAACAAGCACCAAGCCTCACCCAAGGGGAGGAAGCGTCCCCGTGCTCCACCAGGCCGACACCGCCCGGAAAGACCCCGCAAGGAGAGACCCCAGCAAAGCCCCCCCGAGACCCACCGCCACGCCCGACCACACCATCCTGATGTATTTTCACTCTATGTAGTGGCCCAGCCACCAACAGACATAAACAGACATTTATGACACATTTTTCAATTGTACTTTAATTTGTAGAAGCTACATTAATGACCATTGTTGGGCGGTAACGCGTTACTTGTAACGCGTTACCGCCCCAACATCACTTTTGACAGTAACTAGTACTGTAACGCACTATTTTTCTAAAGAAAAAAACACCGTTACAATATGGTGCATTTGTCCGTTACTTTGTTAGCTGCAGTGTACTTCCTGTTTACAGTGGCGGCGCTACATATTTTTGCGGTATGCCAACCACGGTAAAACAGAAGAAGAAGAAGAAACATTGTCAGCGTGTCTCTGTTTACATCACGAGCGCCAATCATGGCGAGTCAATGCGATAGCAGGACGAGCTTCTCAGAGTGGAAATACGCGCATTATTTTTGTCTCCAAAAGATGCATCAGTGAAGCTAAGCTAACGCTGCGGCTGGATTTTAACGGACTGTGACTGTTATCCAGGGACAGGTCAGCCAAACTATTGCACTGTATTTTGTCGTAAATAAGCAGCCTGTCGCTGCTGCTGAGTCACTGCTAACAGCAGCTCATTAGCCTGATATGTTTAGCATTGTGTAGCTGAGAAAAATGCTGTGAATTTGTTTTTCCACATTTATTTTTATAAGCGTTTTCAACAGCAGAATGTGCACCTGGAATGCACACAGCTTACTTTACATTACTGTGCTAAGGCTGAAAAAATACTGTTTTAATTTTGGAACAGGTGTTTTGTCCTTTATATGCACATCATTTATGGTTCTTTTATAGCAGTTGATCAACAGTGGATTATTATATTATTACAGCACTAATATGAAGCTGTATGGACACAAATGACCCAAAATAAATAATACATTCTTTAATTCTAAGTAACTCAAAAGTTACTTTTTCCAGTAACGCATTGCTTTTTGGTGTAAGTAATCATAATAGTAACTGAGTTACTTTGTGAATGAAGTAACTAGTAACGGTAACAAGTTACTTTTCTTCAGTAACTAGCACAACACTGCT
The DNA here is from genome assembly GCF_900634775.1 of Gouania willdenowi. Lineage (NCBI taxonomy): Eukaryota > Metazoa > Chordata > Actinopteri > Blenniiformes > Gobiesocidae > Gouania > Gouania willdenowi. The sequence continues at coordinate 31,444 of NW_021145076.1, read as the reverse complement.
AATGACAACATCCAATACAAGTATAGCTGTTCAATGCACAGTTGATAATTTCAAGTGCAACGTGAGATCTTTACTTCAGAAATCCTGACTTCTCACTATAGAAATCTAAACATATTAGTCATTCTGAACCTACCACCAAGTCTTTAGCTTCCATGTGAAGTCAAACATGAAGATCGAACGTGCATCGTGGTACAGTTTACGTCTATGTTCAGCTTCAGCTGCATCAATGAGCTCCCCCCTATACTCCACCACAAAGTCTCCTTGACTGAAAACAGCCGAAGTGAAGATTCCACGACCTGCAGACACAACCTTGCTAAGAGACAAAAGGGTAGCAGACTATCCATTGGATACAACTCAATTGGTGACGTCACGTGTAACTCCTCAGTCTAGCATACAGTAGGGATGGGTACCGAAACCTGGTATCAAAATGACCCCGGTGCTCGCCTCTTCGGCTCAATCCATGAGTAGACGTATCTGTAGACGCTATCTACAACACTCTTGTTATGGTTTTAAGCCAAAAAACACTGCAAATTTCAGTAAACACATGGCTATTTAAGCAGCTATTGTGGTTTTGAATCAGAAAAGTGTATGTGCGTCACTGCAGAACCATAGCAGCAGCAGCAGAGGAGTTGTGTTTGTGTGCGGAGCCGTACACTGCACTTTGATAGAGAAGCCGTTCTATTCCACAACCGAGTCCGGTGTTGGCGCTGTGAACCACAAATCTGAATTTGATTTTGAATTAAATCGTGACCCTAAGAATTGAAATTGGATCGAATCATAAGGCACCCAAAAATTCACATCTCTAATATATATTATACCACAGTGTTTGTTTTAGCTGTATGGTAGCTTGAGATAGAGGAGCTCACATTCTAGGAGGTGTGTATGGTAGGAGGAGAGAGGCTTGTTTAGCACTTTACACATCATTTTGGTTCTTAATCTTAATTGCACAATTTGTCATGTAAAGTTATGTTTCATATGCTTGGTTTTAATATTTGTATTGTTTCGATAGTTGGTTTAGTGTTTTGTTAATATTAAAAAAAGTTATTTTTACTGTATTTTTTTGTTTTATTAATACATTTATAATGTTTTATTTAGAACTATTTCATTTTGTATTTTTCATTTATTTTGTGTGCCATATTGTTAAATTTAAAAAAATGAAAATAAAAAGATTGAGGTTTTTCGTTATTCTGTGTTTTTCCATTGATAAAAAAAAAAAATCGATAAAGCACCGAATCGATAAGGAGTATCGATAAGAGTAGTAGTATGGATAAATCCTTAATGATACCCATCCCTAGCCTACAGTGTATCGTACAGTGTAAGTCACTCACCTTTAACTGGATTAATATATTTGATTTCCAACATTGAATTCTTGTCTCTTCCTGCAAGGATGTGATTAGTGGCATCCTGAAGGGGAGTAGTTCTCCGTGGCATGACTTAAAGGAAATTAAGGACAAAAATGTAAACAACACAACTTCACTACTTTTCATCTCACTAATACAATGGATATTCAAACAGTTTCAATCGAGTTCTATGCTCTAATAACATTCACATAACATTTCCCGCATGTAATCATGGTTTGCTTATTCTTCCACCTCATGCTCAGATACTAAATGGCAATGCATACGCCATGTTGACCAGCTAAGCAATGTTTTGAAGCTCAAACCAAAACCCAGAATGGGTTTTTAAAAGAGGTAAAAACTATAATATCTTTGTAGAAAGGCACTTTATGAACGTCGGTCCATTCACTTGCATTAGTTTAAAGGGCACACTAGACCTACACAATATGGTGCCCATTGGTCCGTGACTGTGTATTCATGTCTATGTGTGTAACTGGTGACAAGCATCACAGTGGCTTTAGCCACTTAGCTCCATATTAGCACGCAGCTAAACTACTTTGTGATAAACAGAGCAATGTGTCAAACATAAACGTGACTGAATAAAACTCTCACCTACCTGTTTGTGGGCGTGCTTTCCGCGGTCCACGTTGCTCCTCACTCAGCATAAACAGTGAGCATGCTACTGCTGCTTCTTCTTCTGTTGGGTTTTTTGGCGCTTGGCCACCAGTTTTTGGGGCATTACCGCCACCTATCGGGCTGGAGTGTGGATCATTGCGCATGTGCAGTGAGAGGCTGTGTATAAATTCCCGCGCTTGTGTGTCGTAGATGCAGGGACCACAACCACCGATAGCGGGTAGTGTCGGACACACAAGTATACAACATATGACAGGTTTTTGGTACATAAGGACTTTTGAGAAAACCACTTTTTAGGCATTAAAACATGCTGAAAAAACGTTTTAGAAGGTTAATTTTATGAGGACAGCAAACTGTCCTCATAAACTGGAGGGTCCTCGTAACTATTTGAAATGTCTTGAAAATTGTCCTTCTAAACCGTAAAACAAACACACACACACACGCACGCACGCACGCACACACACACACAGACAGACAGACAAAAAGACTATCTATGATTTATTAGGTAGATGTTAACATCACTTATAAGAAAACTAGAACGGATGAAAACGAGATCTTTAATGTTAAGAAAATAAAAATAAAACCATTTTTCTTTTATGCTGCTTGAAAATTGGAGGACATGACCAGTACACTAACTTCAGCTATAGTTAATCACCTGCTTCATTTATTAAAAAACCAGATGGTAAATCATATCAAATGCATAGATAAATGCATTAATTATTCAATATTAATTATTAATCAGACAAATTGAGTTTTAATTCACATTCTATATAGTTTTTGAAAGCATAATTAAGTAGAGATTCAAGGCTGATGGGCTGTTCCTATTAGAACATCATCAAGTGTGTGATGGAACTTCTACTGACTTTTTCAGCCCTTCTTGTTCCTTTTCAGTAAGTTTCCATCTCCACAGACGTATTGTAAGGGAATTACCCAGAGTTCATTGCATTGTGATGTATGTCAAGAATCTCCTGGTAAACCAGCTGGAGGTGTTTTAAAAGCCACGTGAAACGAGTGAATAAGTAACAAAAACATTGTAACATATTGATACATTTGGACAAATACCATATAATTCATCTGTTGTTGCAGTTAAAGGTAAAATCACTTTTTGTGTCTTTGTTGCTCCTATGTTATACAGGAGATTATATTGACAGTTTATATTGAGATATGTCTAAGTTTTTAGTGTTTTAAAAGAAACCAAGAAAGTACAGGTTTAATCTGTGTGTAAAAATATGTGTATATATGTTTATATTTGTGTAATTGTAGATATGTCATTATAGATACGTTGTGTATAGTCTAAGTTGTTGTATTGTGCTTCACATGCTAATGTGACAGTGAGTGGCTTTGCTTTGTAGTTTGTTTCTTTTTTGATTTGTGTAAATTTGTTTATTATCTCTGAGTAACTTTTTACGACTCGACTAAAATGCAGTTTGGGAAAAAAAAAATAAGAATGAGATTGTAAATGAATCCAATAGTATCAGTAGTGCACTGGCTCCATCATGTAGCCTATAGGGAAGTAAATACATTTATGACACTGTTTAATGCATAAAATAAACAGTAACTGAACATTGAACCCTGAAGTTTTTTCCTCTGAGAACAAGACAAAACTAACAAAATGTATTTACTGGACACAGAAATAACACTGTCCCATTTTATTTCTAGTGCTTCAAGCCCTCACAGCCTCACACACTCCATCACTTTCCAGGTGACATCAGACCAGTCCTCCAGGAATGGTCCCAGCCCTCCAGGAATGGTCCCAGTCCTCCAGGAATGGTCCCAGTCCTCCAGATGAGCTACTCTGTGTCTGAGTTTAACTGACTCTGTGCTTTTAAAGCATCCTTGTTGTTCTGCTGGTTCTCCTTCACTGAGTTCTAATCACTGCTGGTCACATGGAAAGTTTACAATCTATTCACATGGTCCAACCTGTGGAACAGCACATCTATACTGTAGCTCTACCACCACCTCCTGGCTCTATATAGATACTACATTTACCTGCACTTATTACAAGATGTTTAACTGATAATATCATCTGCTTTACTGAAATGATTGATTCTCAATCTTTAATGGTTTCACAAACCAAAAGCTTGTTTTCTGCACTAATTTACTCTTAAACCAGCAGCTGTTTTCAGACAGAGAACCTGTAAATTAACATCTTTAAGCATGAAACTAATAATGTAAGTTTAGTAGAGTTTACTGACGTTAGCTCAGGTATGTAGCCTGTGCTACTAAAACTATCTAAACAGAGGCTCATTTAGCTTTTTAAATACTTTAAAGTGACTAAATAAACTTTTTAATAAGTCCATGAATGAGACCCTTCTGTTTCCTGTTTATTTATTTTTTCCTCTCAACAATGTGTAGCTGTCACAAAGCCATCCAGATAGAGCTGTTATTATATTCTAATTCTAGCATAAACTGTCATAAATGTATCTACACCGTCTACTTCAAAAACTCTAAACCCAACCTGGCAACACAGCTGTTGTTGACTTGTCCTGTGTTATATGTGTAGTTTATTTATTGTTTGATTTAGGCCCATTTATTTATTTATTGATTATATAGAATTAGATGAAATCAATAATATTGATCTTTTCTGACTAAACTTTTCTGATTTCCATCAACAGGATTTTCTTTTTCCTACAATTCTCCTCATAATTCAAGTGAGTGAGTGAAGGCCTCAGTGAGAATTGAACTTACGACCCCTGGTTTACAAGACCGTGTGTGTGTGTGTGTCCATTACTCCCAGGCTTGGGGAGTAATGGATTACTACTAACAGCGTTATGTAATCTGGAT
>NW_021145076.1:0-26190 GCF_900634775.1 Gouania willdenowi | reverse complement strand
TGTGCATCATCCTGGAGCTGAGATCAAGCAGGCTATGCAGCAGCATCGAGCTGACAAACACACACGTGCAAAAACTTAACTCTGGCTCCGTGTTGCGAGCTGCACCTGTTTAGCGCAGCCAGGCCCTCCCTGTGTGAAACTGGTCTGATCTTGAACTAGGTCTAAACCACTGCAGCTCTCTGCTGATGTCCACAAGCATTCCCCGCACAAAGGCTATTGCTGTTTGAAGTGGCCTCAGTTGATATATAATATAAAATGCATAGACTTATTTAATAGCAAATATCAATGTATTTATCTCGGAGATATAGCATAGGACTATAACGTAATATTTATATAATTTACGTAACATTAAAAGTTTCTTCCGTAGAGATGTCAGTATGCCTTTTTCTCCTCTATCTGTCCCTCTAAACCCTGCCCCTCAGCCAAAACAAACCACGCTGAAAGCTTCAATGACTCGTGCTGTGCCTTTTGAAAATGGGGCAAGTAAAACACTGTGTGCGGGAGTGTGCGCTGTAGAGATCCAGATGTCTCCGTGGGTCGTTGTAAACCGCACTCAAAACAACTTGTTACCGTCAAACTGCATGTTTATTGTGTGCAGGGGAAGCTCAATCACTGCTTCTATGTTGTTTCAGACGGGACAGTGACAGAAAAGTATCATAACGCTCCGTCCATCAAATCAGCTCTAATCTCACGTCACCATGGCTCCCTTTAGGGGACAGTCCTCAGAAGGCGATTATTACAGCGCATTAATATATATTGAGTATTGCCATTCTGGTTTGATTGTATGCATCAAAGCATCTTAAGGCAAGGGCAAAATATCCAGATATATATTGTATATTGTGATATAGCTTGAAAATATCGAGATATTAAAAAAAGGCTACATCACCCAGCCCTAGTTAATTGCCAGATCGAATAAAAAAAATAATGATAGTAGCCTAATATTAGTTTTATTTTTTTATATTATTTGTGTTTTCTAATGGGAAATAACATAATTCCTCCTTTTATAAAACTCTATAATTTCCTGCTCAGATTTGCCTTAATTTGCCCGTATTTCACCTGTTTTTGTCGTAAAACTCGTGGGTAAGGCCAGATCAAATATGAATATTTGAAGGCATTTCATGCTAATGACGCTGTTTTTCAGCCGCCGCATTCATCAAAGTCACGTCCTGCATACACCAGAAAAGGACAGGTACACATTGCTTCATGAATCTGACGTGCCCTCTGGTGTATTTCCACAATACACCCAAAATATACGCCATTCTCTACGCAATGTTAGTAAATGAGGCCTATTGTGTCCCAGTGAACCATGTGAACCAGTGATGGTGTTGTTGCTTCTTGACAACCCCACTTTCCCTATCCTTCCTCATATTCTTTCTTGTATTCTACAGAGACCAGAGAGAGACCAGAAGTCCAGTCCTGCAATATGACATCAGGCAGTTCTGCTTGTGAGGTTAGGTTAAATATGTGTTAAAGCAATAAGTCCCATTGTTTTACAATGGCTAAGAAAAGAAGTATGACACAACACAAAGCATCACCATGTACACCTGGCATAGTTTTATTGAATGAGGGCACAGCAAAATGTAGTGAATTATTGGTAAATAACAATTCATCCGCAAAATATATTTTCTCTAGCTGAATTGTTAGCAAGTAATTAATAAATGCAGACAGCGTAACCTTTCTAAGGTGTACTAATGTAGAACAAAATGCAGCCAGAAATGTGATATGGGAATTTTACAAGAGGATGCTCAATGACAATAAATTTAATTGAATTGACAATTGTGTAGATGATGTCCAAGTTGTCATCTGCATCTGTTTAACTTGTTTAGACACAGCTCAGTGGTGCAAGCATCCCTTCTGGCCAACACTCTGTTGCAGAGCTTGGTGACCATGCCCATGACTTGGAACTCAATGTTTTCTCTACAGACTTATCCAGCGGTGAGTCCTTGCTTGAATTGGCAATGTTTGATAAATACTGGGGTCTTGCAAAGCACTGTGCCTTCATGTCCTGTGTTCTCCTCAACAGACACCGAATTGAGAGCCGAGTGTCAGTCATTTGGTCCCACACCAGACAGCCCTGTGCATGAGGTTAGTTTGAATTCAGCTGTTTATTTTGGGATGTATGAATGTTTAGAAATGATGTAGTTTCGTAAGGGACATATTTGCGATTGCTGGACTTTTATTTTGACAAGTTGTCGTTGTTCAGTCTTCTACATTAATGAAAGGTTTGTTATGAATGTTGAGCCATGTCTTGTGAAACAGTCATGAATGCTTTTTTGTGCAGTTTATGACAGCTGCTATGAATGTGTTGTGAAACTCACCCGTCAATTAAAGTGTTACCACACTTTGTTACCCTGGCTACATCATTTTGAGTGTCATAAACTTCAAGGTTTGAGTGAGGGTGTCCCTTTAATGTAAAATGGACACTGTACCAGTTGGTGCCTGTTCGTCTTTGCATATTGCTGTTCTTTTTTTTTTTAGGTGCAATGTGTCGGAGGTTAATGCAGCACTGTGAAAGAGGGGATTGGAGAAGTTGGTGTCCAACACCAGGAGGTGTCACCCCCTATGTTCTCAACAGACCTTGCCAGTGGTCAGTGATAGTTTTGAGTAAATGTTGTTAACTTCTGGCAATGCATGTCATGCCTGCTAAGGGATTGCAGCATAAAAAACATTGGCAATATGAGGCCATTTTTAATCAGGGATGTGAGTTGAGTATCTTATGGCTATATTTGGTTTTATGACATGAGGAAAGTTAAGCACTGAATCTCCCCTGTTTTCCCTCGTACAGAGACCAAATCAGGATTGGAGTGCCAATCATCCAGAGCCGCACCAAACGACTCTGCTTGTGAGGTGAGTTTGAATTTACCTCTGTTTTGAAATTGACCAATGGTTAGAAGTACTGTGATGTTCCATGGAACACAATTGTCAGTATTTTAGTAGTTTATTTTTTGTGTTTGGGACAGTGCATGTTAATGAACACACGTCTCTGGATTGAAAGTAAGTAAAGTGAGGAAACATCTTGAAGCTACAGTAGAAATGTCCTCTATTCAGTATGGATGGTCTTTACTAACCATGGTGCCCCCCCAACACTGGTGTTTTTCTGAGTTTGCCATACACTGGGAGTTAAATAGTGGAAATGTTCTTTATTCAGCATAGATGGTCCTTACTAACTATGGTGTCCCCCTAACACTGGTGTTTTTCTGAGTGTGTCATACACTGGGAGTTAAATAGTGGAAATGTTCTTTATTCAGCATAGATGGTCCTTACTAACCATGGTGTCCCCCTATCACTGGTGTTTTTCTGAGTGTGTCATACACTGGGAGTTAAATAGTGGAAATGTTCTTTATTCAGCATGGATGGTCCTTACTAACCATGGTGTCCCCCTAACACTGGTGTTTTTCTGAGTGTGTCATACACTGGGAGTTAAATAGTGGAAATGTTCTTTATTCAGCATAGATGGTCCTTACTAACCATGGTGTCCCCCTATCACTGGTGTTTTCTGAGTGTGTCATACACTGGGAGTTAAATAGTGGAAATGTTTCTTATTCAGCATGGATGGTCCTTACTAACCATGGTGTCCCCCCTAACACTGGTGTTTTTCTGAGTGTGTCATACACTGGGAGTTAAATAGTGGAAATGTTCTTTATTCAGCATAGATGGTCCTTACTAACCATGGTGTCCCCCTAATACTGGTGCTTTTTTGAGTGTGTCATACACTGGGAGTTCACTAGTGGAAGACTGGGGGTTTGAGCATGGATGTCATTAAAATTCCAAAGGACAGCGTCCTTGCATACCTTGAGTTTCTGTGCAAAAAAAAATAGAATTGTTTTAACTTTTGTTGCTTTACTGAAATAGATAGTCCAGGGTTAATTAACATATGTCCTTGCAGTTTGAGGTTATGTAGTGCTGTGGCTAGGAAGAAGAGAATAATTGTCTCTATCAGTTAGTTACCCACTGTTTCACTAGTGGCCTATATTGTAGAGAGGCAGGTTCAGAAAGTACACGTGTTGTGATTTTTAAATGCCAAAGTTCCAAGTATAAGCATATCTTTCTCTTTTGTGTGTGTGATGAGTGACATCCCTACGGTTAGCCAAGCTAAACATAAGTCTCAGGAATTGAATAGATTTGCTTAGCTATTATATCTCAAAAGTAACTTATTTCCCGCTTTTATCTTTCCTGATGGATTTGTAGAAAAGGTTGTGTGAAAGTACAACAGCCAAATGTTTTTGGAATCAAAATAGGCCATTCACGTGAAGCGAAGGAGGTTTTTTTTTTTTTTACTAGGGGGGGGGGGGGGGTTTGGATGGTGAGTCGCATCACAAATTTATCACGCAGGGTTTCCCTATCCCTGGAGACTATCACCTTTGGGTATTATCATTTATATTTTTAGGCTATTTACATTTTCCTATTGCTCTTGATTAGACTTAGGCCTAAGTTAGGCTACAACCTTAAATCCTCACAAATGTATCGCTCTTTCATCCAGTACGTTGCAGCTCGGCTAAATGTATTTTTCATGAACCATTAATTTGCGTGACTCCAAAATAAAACTACAACTTATAGATGAGTTGCTTCAAATGTCAACCCAATTGCACAATAAGTGAAACTCCACTGTTTTAATTGTTGTTTGGACAAATTTCAACAAGCCCATATTTGTAATATTACCAATGCAAAAAACTCTTCTTGGTTTGATGCTTTGACTTTGAATGGGTAAAGTAAATGCTCTGCCACTCCAGTGAATTCTACCTTAATGGTTCAAACCTGTCTACTTTTTGTCTAAATTGAATTTTATCCATCACTCAAACTGTGCATTTGTACTAAACAGTTAATTTTGTTCACATTTCTTGATTTTGTATGTTTCAGAAGTGTGAAGCTGTTTGCATTTAATAAGAAAATGTGCATGTAATCGGTCAGCATGGGAAACTGCTAAATTGTTGTCTAACGCTATGCTTTGTCTAATTTTGTCTATGAAGAATGCTGTGGTGTGTGGCATAAAATCTGCCTCCAGAAATCCTCAGAAGACTGGGATATATTAGATGTAAGTGTACATTGAAGTATATATCAATATGATGAGTTTGTTTTTGAAATCCATATATCCCATGTGTATTTCATTCATTCATTCATTCATTCATTCATTTAATGTACTTTACAGGAGGATGTCTCATCTGATGACGAGTACATCCCAGAGTCTGTATCAGGTTCAGAAAGCTCAGGGACAGAGTTCAGTGTTGAGTTGCCTGAACCATCCAAAACGTCCCATACCACTAATATGCCTGATTTAGGCGTTACATTTGCTGAACAAGAACAAATGATGATGGATCTAGAAACTACCGGTGATCTCCAAAGTGACCCCGAACCGAAACCAGAAAGCTCAGAGTCATATATGCAGAAAACGAGAGATACGAGTACCGAAAAGGGTACTGTGGATATTCTTGGCCAAAGTAAATCCCAAACCAAATCAGGAAAACTCCTTAAAAGCCATGTCAATTATTGTTTTGTATGTGGAAAACCTCAAACAAAACTTGCACGTCATCTCGAGAGGCATGTAAATGAAAACGCTGAAATCGCACAGGCACTCCAGTTCCCCAAATCATTAAAGGACAGAAAGGTTATTCTTGAAAAATTACGAAACCTTGGCAACTTCAAGCATAACTCAGTCGTTAACACCACAGGGTCAGGCTGTCTTAAAGTGAAAAGGAGTTCCAAACAGAGCAAAAGCTCTGAGACGTATGATTACTGCTTGTACTGTAAGGGTATGTTATCCAGAAAAGAACTTTCTCGACATATGAAAAGATGTGCTCTGAGACCAGAGAATCATGTTGAAGAGGGACCTGAGTTGAGAGAGAGAGTCATTGGTATAGCATCTGCTCAATCTACAATGTCCCAGCCAATTTCAAGTGAACTTTGGTCATTGCTGGGCAAAATGCACAAGGATGCCGTGTCCTCTGCAGTAAGGAATGATCATTATCTCATGCAGTTTGCCCAGTCTCTCTTTAATAAACATGGAAGTGACCAATCAAAGCATGAATATATAAGACAGAAAGGGAACTTGGGAGATTACAACTAGAATCCAGAACATGGAAGAGGAAATAAAACCAGGCAACTTCCTTACTCTTACTAGTGCTGTCAAAAGAGTTTCAGGTTTTGATAACAAAAACAACACATACAAAGCCCCAAGTTTGGCCCTGAAAATTGGGCATTCTCTCAGAAAGATAAGTGACCTCATGATGTGTCGTGCCCTCATGGAAGAGGACCAAGTGGCGATCGATTCCATCAAAAGGTTTCATACACTTCATGAAACAAAGTGGTCTGAATTAGTTTCCCATTCTGCTTTATCAAACCTGAGCGAGGCACAATACAGCAAGAGCACCAGGCTTCCACTGGCCAAAGACGTTCAGAAACTACAGTTACATCTTGGTCAGCAAATGGAAATGGCTAAGGAGAAACTAGCCGATAACCCAACAGCAGGCACTTGTGCAGCACTAGCAAAGGTGACCCTCTGTCAAATCATTTTGTTTAATAGGAGGAGGGAAGGTGAAGTGGCGCGGATGACTGTAAAAAATTTTGAAGATCGTGACATGTCACAACTTAACGATGATATAAGCACTGGGCTTACAGAAGTTGAGAAGAGACTCTGCAAACAATTCGTCAGAGTGGAATTAAGGGGGGAAAAGGACGAAAGGTTGCTGTGATCCTGACTCCTGATCTGACTGCTAACCTGTCACTTCTCATTAGTAAGAGGAAAGAGTGTGGAGTTACTGAAAACAATGATTACCTCTTCGCTGTTCCTTGTAGTGGTGGTCACTACAGAGGGCAGTTTGGTCAATTTGCAGATGCTTGTGGAGCCAAAGATCCTCAAAACCTCAGATCAACTAATCTTCGCAAACAGATCGCCACAATAAGCCAAGTCATGAACTTGAAAGATAATGAACTGGACCAGCTGGCCAATTTTCTTGGCCATGACATTAGGGTGCATAGAGAGTATTATCGACTGCCCCAATCAACAATTCAGCTGGCTAAGATCTCAAAGCTGTTTATGGCTATGGAGAACGGAAGTGTGAAGGATATTCAAGGAAAATCTCTAGATGAAATTGATGGTATCCATCATTTATGTTGTTAAATCTACTTAGTGTATGTGTATATGGTTGGTGAAATATTTAAAATGGGCTTTTTTATATACATTTAGATAACAGCCTACTGTCATTACAACATGCATGAACTTCTTATTGCCTACCCTCACTGCTGTGTAGTTGATGCCATTGTTTGTTTTTTTTGTCTTGTTTTGTTTTTAGACAATGAAGACATGTTGGCTTCTGCAACTTGTGGATTGCCTCACCTCCCTGAGACCACAGCTCAAGGTATGGTTATGGTTATTGCTATTTGGCAGATGCCTTTGTCCAAAGCGACATACAAATAAAAGTAGGCCAATCTTTACAGCTAACCAGCTCATCTATGCCTCCCGGTATCCCGGGCGTCCATATCATCATAGCAACCACAGAAAAATATTGTACTGGAAAAAGTACAGAACATTTACTTAAACCGAATGGATAATATGAAAGTTAAGGCTGTTATGTGCAAGGCAGTAAAATATATTACTGTTTTACATGTATTCCCATTCTCCATGGCCATGGTGTTTGATTGGTAGGTAGACAGGCTCTTTAAGCCCATACATTTATACTGTGCAATATTTTTTTAGATGACCTGGGGAACTCTGTCTGTGTGACTTCTGGTTCACCTCATCTCCCTGACTCAGTTACTCAAGGTATTTTTTAAATGCTGTTCATCACTAGGCACGCTTGCTAATGTGCAGTCTACACTTACATTATGTTTGGTTAGACATACACTATATTGTCAAAAGTATTGGGTCACCTGCCTTGACTCACATATGAATTTAAGTGACATCCCATTCTTAATCCATAGGATTTAATATGACGGCGGTCCACCCTTTGTAGTTATAGCAGCTTCAACTGTTCTGAGAAGGCTTTACACAAGGTTTAGGAGTGACTTTATGGGAATTTTTGACCATTCTTTCAGAAGCGCATTTTTTTTTTTTTTTGAATGCTTTTATTGTCATTGTACACATGTACCATGAGATTAAAACAAGCCAACTCCAGTAACAGTGCAAGAAATAAAATAAATAAATAAACAATATATACAATATAACATAGGACATAAATAAATAGTACAGGAAAGGAGGTAAAGGAACGGAGAGCCGTGAGCCACTACGACCATGCGCGCTGCCATAGTAACAAGAAGCACATTTGTGAGGTCACACACTGATGTTGGACGAGGAGACTGGCTCTCAGTCTCCACTCTAATTCATCTCAAAGGTGTTCTATAGGGGGGGGCACAGCAAAAAAAAGTTTGGGAAGCACTGGTATAAAGCATATAAAGAAGCTGAATGTATTTTGTTTTTTATTATCACGCACATTTAGTCTACACAAGTTCCAGGGTGTTTGGCAATTTTGAACAGCAACATCCCTACCTGCAAGTACATCTTGAAGGATCTTTTGTCTTTTTTTATCTTCCAATCTTAATCTCTTTAATTTTTTCAGGTTCCCGTGTTTCATGAAGGCGGTGTGTGAAGAAACCATGGACTGAGAAGGAGATACAAGCTGTGATGAAACATATGAGGCCTTTTTTTGAAAACGGTTTAACTGCCACCATTCAGCAGTGCCTGAAGTGCAGGGAAAAGGAACACCCTATCTTGGAGACAAGATCCATTCAAAACATTCGAGATTTTGTACGCAACAGAGGCGTGGCCTTTAAAAGACATTCAGAGGCTAAACGCTAAATGCACTTTTGGATAGCCTGAGCCTTTACTTTTTTCTAGGCATGTTTTATAAGTTGGTGTCTCGTTTTAAGAAATGGTTTAGGTCACGCAGGTTGGCGGTTGGTTGAGGACATGAAAATGTCCATAATACTAGCGAGCAAGGATGCAAAGATAGTTGCTGGTGGGGTTGAGTTCGTCCTTGTGGATGCAAGCACTGCTTTTGTGTTGTGCTTGTAGGTTTTTGTCACTTCTAAATTATTTTGCTTGCAGGCAGGTTTTTGTTTGTATTGCTTTATAATTAGCCTGGACCTTTTAATGTCAGGATTCGCTTTTATTTTCCTTTAAATTTTTACAAATCTCTATTTTGTTAAGAAAAGGATTCTTGAGATGACCAAATAAAGTTCAGTGATACAGCAACTGTTGTGCTGTGTGTTAATAATGACATACCTACAAAAAAGGCTTTTTTTTTTATCAGGTCATAAACGATCTGGGTTTTTTGATTGTGCTCCTTATGTACATTATTCGCAACTTATGTCCCGATGCAAGTTATTTACACCTAATTCAACTTATGTGGCAAATTGAAATGTACAACAGAGGTCAACAAAGAAAACAAAAATTACCTCTTAATATATATTCCATATTATTACAATTGTGTGCCTCAATCACTTTGGTCTAAATATCCATGTCCTTTCAAAGCAGGTTTTACTCAGTGTATGTGTATGGTGACATCACTGACCTTGTATACCACACTGTACTTATAGACCGTGTTACAGAAAAGTCTTTACAACTCACCAGAAAGTCTGAAAAACAGCCATTTGTAATATCTCAGTTCTGCAAAGAAAATCTTTTAATTTTAAGTCGTGTATAGGTTCGCTGATTTTTTTCATGATTTTTGATATGATTTGTGTAGCTCTAGCACCACTGGAACCCAGTGTCCCCTTAGCCCTATGCTAAGTCTGATTTACGCTAAATTCCATAAATTGTCCTTCTAGTCCGACAAACGGGTATGCGTGTGTGTGTGTGTGTGTGTGTGTGTGTGTGTGTGTGTGTGTGTGTGTGTGTGTGTGCGCGCGCGCATGCGTGTGTGGTAGTGTTAATTGACTTGTCTAAAAAACTAAACTATTGATGAAAAAATAAATGGTTTTTATCACCAATTGCCATTTTGAGGAAAAATATAGAGATATGAATATTGTTGTTTTATCTTGTAAAGGATATGATTGTCTAAACTGTGTAAAATGAGGTGTAGGATTTTATTAATATGAGTGTGTTACCTCAATAACAAATAGAAATCACTAGACTGATATGCTGCCTTGTTATGTAGCAAGTGATGCTAATGCTAATGCTACACTATAGTTCATTCATTTCATTCATTTTCAGACCCACTTATTCCTGTTTGACAGGGTCGCGGGGGTCTGCCGGTGCCAATCTCTGGCTATCTTTGGGCGCTGGGTGGGGGTACACCCTGGACAGGGCGCCAGTCCATCACAGGGCAACACAGACAGACAACCACTCACTCTCATTCACTACTATGGGCAATTTAGAGACTCCATTCAATCTTATTGTCATGTTTTTGGATTGTGGGAGGAAGCCGGAGTACCCGGAAAAAACCCATGCAAACAACACTATAGTTAAAAGACTGTGTGACTATAAGAACATGTCAGATCTTTTGTTTGATGTTCATTGTACTTGGAACCAGTTTGATAAATTGCTTACATACAATTTAAAAAAAATATTTGAAAATGACCTTGTCTTAAATGATCTTTTATTCCTTTTTTCCATTTAGGGTGATGATTTTAAGGAGGTGAATTGGTTCGTTTTATTGGTAAATAACTTTAAAATAGTTTAAATGATTTTAATAAAAAAAAATTGTATTTTGATGGTGTTTTTACAAAAAATAAATGGTGATATGATTTTTTTCCCCATATCACCCACTGTGACTGAGGTAAAGGTAGCACTGCCTTGGGCCACAGTGTTTTAAGTGGGAGCCCCCTGCCTCTGTCATCATCAACATCTGTGATAAACACCTACAACATGAGACATGTCCCCAGATAAATGATGGACAGTTGGTTGATATGAAATATTAACAAATAAATGGATTTTGTCACATGTTCTCCACAGGGGCTGCTAAACAAGCTAGCTAACGTTAGCCAATGTGAACTTTAGCTAGCTAGCTCACTCTGTGGGTCTTTACCAGGTACTACGTGTTAAGGCTTCAGCGAGCAGGAGAACTCTGTCAGCATGGAAGATTTTGACAACACCGTACTGTCAGTGTTGGAGGGTAAGTCATGTTTTTCATTCATATTTGGTGATTATTAAGCAAAGTTAGCATCCACGCCACAACGATGGGTGTTAAAGAAGAGTTTCTTCTGTTCAAACAACACAGACAATGACACTGATGGTGACAGAAGTGGTGACACAAGCAGTTCAACCATAATTATTGAGAGCAATGATGACCTCAGCGAGGACAGTTTAAATGAAGGTTTGTGCTAAAAGTGGGAACAATTCTGTCTCATGTGCCAGAGTACATTGTAATGTACCCAATGGTGGATATTGACCTGTGTTTTCCTGTTATTTTGCTTATGTGTTTACAAATGATTTCATTATTTTCCCCAGGAAAAGCATCTCCACTGTTTTGGAAGTTACTGAACACACTTTTTCTGACTTAAATCAGCTGACACAGTCATATTCCACATGATCAATATCGAAACACATTTTTAGAATTTCCTAAGTAAAACATTGAGATGATCAAATGAAATAGGTAATTGACCATTCCTAAAAAAAATCTGAAAGTCCAATAAGAAAACACAGCTCTACTCAAACTGTTATTGTTTTTTAGACTTTAGGTGAAGTGAAGTTTGACCTCTGATAGGTGTACCTTACTCTCTTTATGATAACTGTTTTCTGGTTCTGTCAAACCTAGTGGGGGAAGTAGCAACACAGTATTGTTATGCCTGTGTTGACTAATGACTTTCTAATATAATTGTGTATTATATTTTATTCATACACATGCCACTAACTATGATTTATCTTCTCTGATGCTAGTGTAATAGTGTTTCCATGGAAACATCTTTGCCTCACCGTCTTATTTTATAGTCTGAGGATGCAGGTGAGTCACTACAAAACACTGAGCAAAATGTACAAGAATCCCAACACAAAACCCAACCAAGGCGATTTTGCCCAAATTTTGGACCTTGAGTTCAAGACTAGACGGGCTTTCATTGATGCAGATATTACAAAGGAAGAAGACTGACCTATGAAACTCTTTGATGCATATCCCTGCTTCAAAGACACTGGAAATGTCAGCTTTTTGACTTCCCACCGTGGTACTCTCTGCTTCTGTCTGTGCAGTCTGCCCTGTATCAAGCCTACTCAGTGGTAATAACTGAACAGAATTGTGTCCTAGGCAATGGATGAGCTGCATCGCATCATTGGTGGCACCAACCGCAAATACATGGAGGAAATGAAGGGAAGATGGGCAGACTTTTGTGCTAAGGTGCAGTTCTATGGAGTGTGGAAGAAGGTCCTGAAACCCCCTTTTACCTTGGATCTGTGTGGAGGTAAGTTGCTGTTCAATATACCAAATCCATTGTTATGACAGCCATGTTCAAACTATTCTATAAAAGGCTATTTTTTTTCCATAGTGGATTTCACCATCGCCCTCTTCAGTGCACTCCCATCATTGTTCCCCTCACCAACTCCACCACCAAAGCGGCTCAGAAATGCCAGTGAGACGTTGCTTCATATCCTTAAGGTGAGAATTGTTATGTTAGGCCTTTACCACTCACTGTAATGTGTTCTTCATGTACTGACATTGTTGTGCATGTTCACACTAAACAAGAACTACTTCAAAGTTCAGTTTAGAACAAAGTCTTTTAAATAATTCATTTTCACAGTTCATGAATTTAAAACTAAGTTCACCGTCTCAGACAAATCCGTGTTAAAATCTAAATAACAATGTCAACGTATTTTATCGTTTTGTTTGTTTGACTATTTACATATAATCAGTATATTTCACCTATTATTGTGCTGTCAGAAGTTTTTAATTTTAAAGTAATTTAATCTAATAATCATCCATTTCTGCTTATTTTAACCCTTTAGAATATTTATCAGGACCTTCTTATTTTAAGATTTAACATGTTTTTTCAAGATTTCTTGTTTAGTAAATTTAACTTGCTGCATGAACAGATAATGTCTCTGTTTTAAGAATTCTCCTCAAATGTAGTGTTTTTTCTTATATTTAATCTGTAATTTACAGCAAAGGCTTTGTTTTTAGATCAAATAGAGAGCAGCAGCTTTTCTGGGACAGTCCACAACAACATTAACTATGATATTGGTCAACAGATGAACTCCTCTGTCCTGTTGGTTAGGACAACGTGTCTAACAATAAAAGCCCATCATCACAGAGCTTCATTTGGACATTTCCTGATTAGCAATCATTTATTAGCTTTAGGTTTGGACCAGACGTGGGCCACACAATACTCAGTCTAGTATTGGCCACACCCCAAAGTAAACGCTCAAAATGAAGGAACAACACACAAAATATTAGCAAAACTGAACAAAAGGACAACAAAAGTACACAAATGTACTGCACAGTTTCACAAAATGACCATAAATATGCACAAAAAAAATCTAGAAAATGCAACAAACAAACATGAATAACTCATTAAACACAAAAGAAGACGAATACACAAAGACCCTGTCCTCTGAAGCTGGATTTCCTCTGCTCTCTCTCTCTCTCTTTAACTTCCTGCATTTAATCAGTGTGTGCTGCAATCAGACGCTGGATAACTTCTTACCAGGCTAAATCACCATGGTAACTTAGGCTGAACACCTAACCTGGTCTGTAGGTGTTATATTGTATTATAGTGCATTATTCTCAATGGTACAATAGGTTCTATTTTTTTCAGTGGTTTGTTGTGTCACAGAATTGTATTGTTTTGTCTTGATCTTTAAAATAAATAAGTGCTAACCACGACATTAATTATAATTAAATGTACTTTATCTACATGTCTGCTATATGTTGTCACTACTAAAATGTAGTATTTTTTTCTAGATCATCACCAACTCAGGTTGTTCCAGGCTGATTAAAACCATCCCATCTGAGCTGGGACATGAACTGATCCATTTATTCACACATTAGTTCTTCTAATGTCTTTAAACACTTTTATTGATACACACAGACCTGGTCAGAGCAGGTTACACTCCCAGTTAGGATCATGGAAAATAACATTTGCTCCATCTCAGTATCTAGTTTAGACTTTTTTTAGACCTGTGTCCTGGGTATTATGGGTTTATGAGGTGAACAGTACTCAGCCATGTTGGGAAGTCCAGAAATCACACAGCATCTCACGCAATCATTGTAGTCCATGCCAGAAAATACCACAGACCAAGTATTTGTAGTGTAGTCATAGCACTCAACAATTCTGTTTCTTGTGCTACAAGAGACAACAAAGATCTTCTTGTTCATCACTGCAATGTCAAAGTAACTGTGTCTGTGGACCATTTCAGGGACATCGTACCAGGTGTTGGTCACTGGGTCATAAGCCTCAGCAGACCTCAGATCTCTGGACCCATCGCTTCCTCCAACTGCAAAAATGTGGCCCATATATGCAACGACTCCAAGTCTATAACGAGGTGTTCCCATAGGAGTGATCAGTGTCCACTGGTTGGTGTCTGGGTTGTAATACTCAGCAGTATTCAGTACTCTATAGTTACTCCATCCTCCACATATGTAAATCTTGTTGTTCAGTGTGGTGCAGCTAGCCCTGATCCTCTCTTCATTCATTGATGCAATGAACGTCCACTGGTTGATGTTGGGCTGGTAGCGTTCAGCAGTTCTTCGTGAGGTACCATCATCATCCCTGAAGCCTCCCATAGCGTAGATGCATCCCTTTAGCACAGTAACACTCATTAAGTACCGTGACTCCTGCATTGGTGACATCTCCTGCCAAGTGTGTGTGACTAGGTTAAACCTCCACACTTTGTTAGAGGGGTCACTCATTCTTAAACCACTACCCACAATGTAGAAGCATCTACCAAGGAAGACAGTGCTGTAGAAGAATAAGTGAGTCATGGAATCCTCCAGACTAGGATGAGTGTGAACTGTGATCCAGCTGTTAGTTCTGTAGTCAAATGCCTCTATTGTCTTAGAAAAGAATCTAAACATCAGTAAGACGGCGTTTGGCAAGCGATGGCAAAACAAGGTGTTGTTGATCCCAGACTCAGAGCAGAGTAACGATGGTTGAGACATGACTTTAAGGGTATCAGAGACCAAGAGGTGGGACTCAGGGTTTGTTTTTACCACATCATTGTTAAGCACATTGTCTGTGATGTAACTTTTGTCCATCAGCCCCAGTCGTACCTTTGGTAACAGAGTAGAAATGGCTCCCTGTCGTTCCTCAGGCATGTGGTTTATCCATCTTAAAACACTTTGATAAACTGTGCTCTCCTGGGTCACAGTAAGGCCATCCTGACCCAGGATATCAGCCAGCTCCTGCTCCTCAAGCTGCAAAAACTCTACACAGAGTGAAACCTCCTCAAAATTCTCACAGATAAAGTGAAAGGCCTCATACTTCAGTTGAAACAAAATGGGAATATACCAGACTTTAGTAAACTGCCACAGCCCAATGCAGTTTTCTGTACAGAGATGATCCTTAAGGACATCAAAGCATGTTTGTTCCAGACTCTTTACATTGAACTGATGCACTTCCATCATTAGATCAAAATTATTGCTGTTGTCAGAAATATAATAAGTAAAGTCACTGAGTCCAAAGAGTTTGTGAAATGACAATGAAGATCATGTGAAGATCCAAGCATTTTAGAACTTCAAAGATCAAAGCATTTTAGAACCGAAAGCTTCCATTTCTTCCAAAGAGAATGTTACCATAGTTACCAGCAAAAGAGCTTTGCTGAGTGTTGTTGAGTTGACAATTTGTTATATTCTTCAGTAATTTTGTTATATTTTAGTTTTAAAGGGTGTAATATAGTTCACATACATAATATTGTTGTTTCATGTTTTCAGAATTTCTGATTGATGTTTTATAATAAAATACAAACATAGGTTTAATATTTGAGTCTCTGTTTCTCCAGTGATAGGCAGAGGTTCTGGACAATGGACTAACTAGGGCTTCTGTGCCCCAGCACGTTTGACACCTATAGTCTGGATTGTTTACCAAGTCTCAGTGAAATTATGCTGTTCCTGTACCTGGTTACAGAACACTTTGT
The DNA here is from genome assembly GCF_900634775.1 of Gouania willdenowi. Taxonomy (NCBI): domain Eukaryota; kingdom Metazoa; phylum Chordata; class Actinopteri; order Blenniiformes; family Gobiesocidae; genus Gouania; species Gouania willdenowi. The sequence goes on along the minus strand of NW_021145076.1, from coordinate 10,199 downwards.
TGACATAGTACCGACCTTCCCTTCAAGACAATTATAGCAACACATAGTCTCTGATTTTCCAAGTTTGCAGAAAACGGGAAAACAAAAAAAAATCACAGAAATAACTTCCTGAGAACTATTACACAGTCTTACCAGGTTCTCCCAATAAAAGGGATTTTAAATGTTAAAGATGATGAATATACTTCCTGCACTAAGGGTTAGGGTTAGGGTTAACCCTAACCCTAACCCTAACTTGTGTTCATTACTTTGGACTTGATCTGGTGACATGTTGGTAACCACGGTGATGTGGTTGAGTGAGAGCGCACAGAGCTTCTTGATCAGCTTCTGAACGTGTGCACTGGGCCAGTGGTTTTCTTCTGTAATCAGCCGTTGAATAGAGCAAGTTTTACACAAATCACCAGTTTCAGAGCAAAAAGCTGAGAAAAACAGGCTTTTTCTAAAAAAACATCTCTCAGTGACTTTGAAGCAATTTCTTTTGCTTTATTGAAAACTATAACATCTGAACATTGGTATCCTTTGGCTTTTATTTATCAAAAAAACAACATTTGGCTCCAAAACTGAGCCCATTTATTGCAATTTAACCATGTAGTGTTAATAAGTGCCAGTTAAGTCAACTAACTAACTACTAACAAATAATATATAATTTCTGGGCTCAGCCTATTTGCTATGGTAACATAGAAACCTGTGTGTGTATGTGTTTGACAAACACTGGAATTATGTTTTTAGCAGCTGAGAAAATTAATTTATATCAGGCTTAATAAAGTATTTCTATTCTATATTAAAATATTGTGCTGCTGACATTATTAGAATTGTCACAGTGATGATCAGAGACAGTGTTTAAAGTCCACAACACTTCAGAGCACAGGCACTGAGACGTATCACAATATTTAATTCTACAATTTCTCTAATTTAATCCCATTTTTCTAAAATATAAAGCTTTTAAGGCCTTAGATTTGGCTACATCACATTTAATACTTTACCTTTTTAAGGATTTAAAGACCATCTACCCTGGTTTGTGTGTACACGTGTGCAGTGGTTGATTCCGATCACACCGCTTACGTCTCCTCCGCTGGCGGAGTACGAGGCTCCACAGGCTGCTGGGTGTAGCCGCTGTAGCAATCTGAAGCTAGAGTTGCCGCATCTATCGGACTATAACTGTTTGATTTACATGTAACCCAGGTTAAAATCTGCTACTAAATATATACTAGTTCTGCCCCTTTAAATTACCCGTGCGTGGTGCGTGCCCTTCGACCTCACGTAGGCGAGTCACGTGACCGTGCTTAGCCAACTGCATGGAAGCATTAGCGTTTAACCTGGCTGTGGCGTCTTCCGCATTCCGAGGTGTGGGGAAGCCGATCGACAGCTGCGGACAGTTTTAAAACTATTCACTCGTGTGCTCGATCTATGCATTTTAAGTTAAGCCTGTCACTATAACTTTTAGAACAACCTTCTGTGCTGCGGGGAATCCGTCGCCGCCATCGTGTTGCGTCGCGTTGAGGAACTGGTGAGTAAGAATGAATGAATGAATGGGCTACATGCTAAGCTAGCGGCGCCGAACACTAGCATTAGCATTGGCTGTTCAAATAAAATGGTTGATGCATCTCTTAATGTTGTAAAGATTGTTATTGTTGTGTGAACAAATGGTCCTCTCAGACTAACTGTGTTTACATGCACATTTAATATTTATATATTAACTTTGTGCAGCTAATGCACAAAGTTCAATGCAGGTTTATTATTGCACTTTTGACTGTTTTTTAATCTCTTGTTTATTTTGTAGTGTATACATTTAATTGAATCCAAAATTATTTTGTGTACACATGGATCTGGACATAGCCCTATTGTTTATTGGTCCTGTTATGATATTACAGGCCAGGTTCTCTCTGTCTTGGAGACGATTGATGGTGAGCTGAACTAAGGCTGGGAGCCTACCTTCGAAGCAGCATACACTGAACAGCCATCCTGCTGGTCTGGTAGGAAGTTTGTACGCAGCCTGTCCCCACACACTTCTCAATCGACCGACGCTTCATGCTCACATACACATTCCCCTTTCCCCATCAATAACCTATGGACTTGCCACTATGAACTCTTACAAAACCCTCGTGGGTTGTTAAGTTGGACGTTGAAGGAACCAAATCACATGGATTATTCTTTTAGGTTCTTGGTGTGTGTGTGATATTTGCTGTGTGTTCTGTGATCATCCTGCTCGATAAGAATCATACAGTACACGTGACTATTGGTTACCGGTTGAACTGCAGTTTGTAAATATTGTGGGGTCTTTTCTATTTTTTTTCTCATTACTGTTCTGTAAATACTTTATGTAAACCATTATTTAATATATGGTACCTGCACCAAAGTTAACCTCTTGTTTCCGTGTTGTCACTGACCACCAGCTCCTGTAATTGGATTTAGTCTTCTGTGATCAACTAGCCTATGCATTTTTCAGCCTTAAAGTATTAGTATTAGCCCAACCTTAATACTAACAGCGAGTCTTCAAAACCCGCTACATACATAAATCTAAGATTACAACCGACCACTGGGTTACCAGCGCCCTCTGCTGGTCCAAACAAATCTGACGTAAGAGACAGTGCAGAGTGTTTTTTTTTTTTTAAGTCCAATTGTTAAGGCACAAAATACATTTTCAGTTGCACTTTTAAAAAGAAAAATAACTATTATGTAGTTTTGCATTGTTTACTAGAGAACCAGAATTTAAATTAATAGGCTTCTTCTTCATTTGTATTATTCCTTTATTCATTTCATTCAAGATTTATTTTTAGTTCAATTGCATTGTTTTGAATAGTTTATCAATGGATTCTTTTAACAATCAAAAATAAAAGGAAACTAGTACAGTATTTTCTAGTTTTTTTTTTCCCCCCCAAAAATAAAGAAATATTTTTTAGTCGTCATTTGTCTACAGTCCCATTTTGTAAAATAAATCGTGAGAGAATCGTATCGTGAACTCAGTATCATGAACTCAGTATCATAAAAATGACAAAAAACCAAAAATCACCCAAAATCAAAAGTAAGGCTATAGCAAGGCATTTTTTTTTGAAAATTAAAAAAAAAAAAAATTGAGTTAGAACCATCATTAGACCCTAAAAACTATGGCAAATATAATTCACACACGTAAACAGGGCTAAGAAAGCAGTAAGGCCCAAAAAATTGCGAAAAACAAAAATCACCCAAAATCAAAAGCAAGGCATTTTTTTTTTTTTTAAATTTCAAAAAAAAAATTTAGTTAGAACCATCATTAGACCCAAATAACAACTGCAAATATAATGGACATACTTAAACTGTGCTAAGAAAGCAGAAACACAAAAAATGACAAAAAACAAAAATCACCCAAAATCAAAAGTAAGGCAAAAGCAAGGCATATTTTCTCAAAAAAAAAAAAAATTAGTTGGGACCATCAATAGACCCTAGGCAAGGCAAGGCAAGGCAAATTTATTTATATAGCGCATTTCATACTCAAGGCAACTCAATGTGCTTTACATGATAAAACATTCAATTGTTTAAAATCAATAAGAACATTTAAAATCATCAGTAAAATCAATAAGAACATTTAAAATCATCAGTAAAATCAATTAAATCATCAGTAAAATCATCATTACATCAACAACATGACAAAAAATCTCTCTCTCAATCATATGCAGTAGAGAAAAAAAGTGCCTTAACTTTGATTTAAAAATGTTCACATTGGATGCTGACTTCAGCTCTGCTGGCAGTTTGTTCCACTTCTTTGCAGCATAACAACTAAAAGCAGCATCACCATGTTTACTGTGAACTCTGGGCTTCACTATCTGATCTGTGTCCATAGATCTGAGAGACCTGCTGGGTTCATACCTGACTAACATGTCACTGATTTATTCTGGACCAAACCCATTCACAGATTTATACACCAGCAGCAGAACTTTAAAGTCTATTCTGAGGCTGACTGGGAGCCAGTGTAAAGACTTTAAAACTGGAGTAATGTGCTCTGAGCTCTTTGTTCTGGTTAAGACCTGAGCTGCTGCGTTCTGAACCAGCTGTAGCTGTTTGATGCTCTTTTGGGTGATTCCTGTCAGAAGACCATTACAGTAGTCCAGTCTGCTGGAGATAAAAGCATGGACCAGTTTCTCCTGGTCTTTCTGAGCCATTAAACCTTTCACTCTGGAGATGTTCTTTAGGTGGTAGAAGATGTTTTTGTGATAGATTTGATCTGACTGCTGAATGTAAGATCTGAGTCAATCAGAACACCAAGGTTTTTGACTTGGTCTTTAGCTTTTAAAGATCGAGACTCAAGATAATTGCTGACAGCAGTCCTCTTTTCCTTGTTACCAAAGACAATCACCTCCGTCTTGTCATGGTTTAGTTGAAGGAAGTTTTCACTCATCCAGCAGTTTACTTTTTCTAAACAGTCACACAACACCTCAATGGGACCATAGTCATCTGGGTTCAGTGATAGATATAGTTGTGTGTCATCTGCATAGCTCTGATAATCAACCTTACAGTTCTGTAAAATTTGTCCTAAAGGAAGCATGTAAAGGTTAAACAGAAGGGGTCCAAGAACAGATCCCTGAGGAACCCCACAGGACATTGGTAATCTGTCAGATTCAAAGTTTCCAATGCTTACAAAATAGCTTCGCTCCTCCAAGTATGACTTAAACCATTGCATTACTTTTCCATTTAGTCCAACCCATGTTTGCAATCTGTGCAACAAAATTGTATGATCTACAGTGTCAAATGCAGCACTTAGATCCAACAGAATGAGAACAGATACTTTTCCTGAATCAGTGTTCAACCTTATGTCATTGATCACTTTGATAAGAGCAGTTTCAGTGCTGTGATGAGAATGAAAACCTGACTGAAATTTATCAAATATTTTGTTGAATGTTAAGAATTGACTCAGTTGGTTGAAGACCACCTTCTCAATGATCTTGGCCATGAATGGAAGGTTGCTGATTGGTCTATAGTTAGCCAGTATAGAGGCATCCAGTGTTCTCTTTTTTAACAGCGGTTTCACAGCAGCTACTTTCAGGGATTTTGGTACGGTGCCTGATTGGAATGAGCAGTTAATTATCTGACACAAATCAGTGACAATTGACTTTCCAACAGTTTTAAAGAAGTTTGAGGGTATTGTGTCAAGGCAACACGTTGATGGATTCAGCTGCTGAACAGTCTCCTCTATTGTTTTTGGGTTCACTGTAATAAACTCTAACATTGTAATTGACTCATCCCTCAGTGGTTGAAGCTGTTCAAGCTTTTTGTGATTTTGCTGGTTTGTTCTGATGTTTGACCTTATTGATTGTATTTTTTCATTGAAATATACAGCAAATTCATTGCATTTTCCAGCTGACAGTAATTCAGGGGCTATCTGATCTGGGGGGGTTGTGAGCTTTTCAATTACAGAAAACAACGTGCGAGAGTTGTTGACATTTTTGGCAATAATTTCAGAAAAGTATTGCTGCCTTGCTTTGAACAAGCCATCATTGAATTTTCGCAGACTTATTTTGTACAGTTCTAGATGAATTTGGAGTTTTGTTGATCTCCATTTACGCTCAGCTCTTCTACAGTCAGATTTCAAATTCTGCATTATCTCAGTCCTCCTCCAAGGTGTTTTCTGTGTGTTTGGTTTTCTCTTAGTTTTGATTGGAGCCACCACATCTATGACATTACAGACATTTCTATTATACTCATCCAGAAGATCATCCACTGTCTCAGCACTCAATGTTGGTGTCATTGCTATGGCTTCCATAAACTGTGCACTTGTGTTCTCATTTATGTACCTTTTCTTTAAACACACATAACTAGGGGGAACAGATGTTACAGTCTCTAGGTCAAAAAAGACACAGAAATGATCAAATAGAGCTAAGTCTCTTACATCAACAGCAGAGATATCAACACCTTTAGAGATAACCAGATCCAAAGTGTGACCTTGTGTGTGTCGGACCAGTCACATGTTGTGTAAGACCAAAAGTATCCATTAAAGCATACAGTTCTTTGGCAGTATGGTCCATGTTATTGTCTACATGAATATTTAAGTCACCTGTTATTATTAAAAAGTTGTATTCAGTGCATACAACTGACAGCAGTTCAGCAAACTCATCCATGAATTCTCCAGAATATTTTGGGGGTCTATAAATGACTAAAAAACAGAACTCTTGAATCACCCTTCAGTAAGAATGACATATATTCAAAGGAGATAAAATCACCAAATGTTATTTCTTTGCACTGAAATATTGATTTAAAAATGGCAGCAACTCCACCACCTTTCCTGTAAGTACGACACTTATTTAAATAAATAAAGTCTTGTGGTGCACTTTCATTGAGAATAGTATTACTGATACCATCATTCAACCACGTTTCATTAAGAAATAAAAAACCTACTGCAAATATAATGCACATACTTAAACTAGGGTAAGAAAGCAGTAAGGCACAAAAAATGACAAATAACAAAAATCACCCAAAATCAAAAAACTATAGCGAGGCATATTTTTTCAAAAAATTAAAAAAAATCAAAAATTAGTTAGGACCATCATTAGATATCAAAACACAACAACATAGGTTTTAAACAGTAAAGATAATAAAGTGCTTTTCTGTATCACAGATTATGTGGATCAGCTCCTAGACCTCCTATTTGAAAAGGTCTTGGAGGACTCCGCCCCAGCTGATGTCAATCCCCGTCCCTGTAGATCTGTCTGCTCAGTTTGACAGACCTGAGAAGCAGCAGGTGGTTGGCAGATATGTGTCCAGGTTCAGTCAAGGGCAGGTCTGAACCCCACATAATGTATTGGGTCGTCTGGGAACTCAGTTCTTATTCTTAGGACAACACAAGCAGGGAGAGGAACCCAAAAAGCCCCAACACCAGCTCACAAAGCTTCTATATGCCAAGTACCTAGAACCACTGAAAACACAACATATTGTGTAAAAATGTGTTTTGGATGACTTGTGTGTGTCATCAACAATAAAAGTTTCATGTTTATACATTGATTTGTGTGATTTCAGTCTTTCATTTCAAACATATTATCTCCATAGCTGTAGAGGTCCATAGTGTGCTCTATATACTGTATATATAATGAATGCATTCTGCAGGTAGAACACATTCAGACACACTACTACCAGACCTGGATGATCCACCATACAAGCAGGTGTCTTTAGAAGCTGATGTATTCTTCTTGTAACATATATAAAATGAAAAGATAAGTGAGCCAGGCTAGCAGATAATAATCATTACTATTTCATTAACTAATGATTGACATTAGCTGTGGTATCTCCCTGGAGGAGATGTTTTCTGGCTCTGTTGCCATGGTTACACAGTTTCCACAAGTGCACCTATGCAAAGAAAGTGAATGAACATTTGAAAACACTGCCAGTGCAGTTTCATTTGGCTGTTTTTAACATCAATGTGTTTAACCATAAAGGCAGTCGACCACCAGAGAACACTTTAACCTTTGTCTGTGTTAGTGTCAGCACCGACTAGTTTTTAGTTTTTAAATACATAAAAGAGTCACATTCATGTGTTTATTGATCAAGGCTTTTTGACTTTGTCAGGAACCTCTATTTCAACAAATAAAATTAAAATAATAAAAATAATAAGATTATAAATCAATAATTAGAGCCAAAACTGAAATGATAAGTGCACTGTCAGCTGACACACTGACAGACAGCTCCTCTCCTAACCAGCCCTGCTTCAACATCAACCACAACAACCACAGCCACTAATGTCCAGTGACATTTCTATATATGTATATATATATATATATATATATATATATATATATATATATATATATATATACACACACACAGTACATACAGTGTGAACAAATTTAGTTAATGTACTGAAATTTTACTTGAGTATTATTTTTAGAGGATAATTTTACATTTCCACTGATGTCCTTATTACTCAGTACTTTTTTTATTCAAACAACTTATTTATTTTTTTTGTCACTGGCTTCATTTACATTTGAGCTTTAATTCCTCTTTAATTCAGAATAAAAGTTAAATCCTCTTTAAACTCACCCTGTAAACATTTAATTCCGAATGCAAATTTAATCCCAACTTAAACTTTAATCTGAATTAGGTGGCTGGTTTATTCCAATTTCAATTCTGAATTAAATAATTCCTCTATCTTGTAAACACTTAATTCTGCTTTAATTTAATCCACTTAAACACTGTAATTAACTAGTATTTTCATTATGTACTTTATTTCAGTATTATTTTGGGCTGAATTTGAGAAAATCTGAGTCTTTAATCGTTCTCCACATAAAGTCTGTTTCTGTTTTTCTGTCTACATTTACACAAATAAGGGTCTACATGGTGGTAAAATACATCAAGGTCTTAACAAAACATTTGTCTAGTGCAAAAAATGCAACTTTAACCATATTTACAATTTTTTGACAAGATTCTTTGACTGTCACTGATGTTTCCATGCAGGAAAATAGCAACAAAATGTGAAATGAGATCAAATTGTTGGTTATCTTTTACTGAGGCCAAAATGTTTGATGATTCCAGGGGATCTATTGGGGGATTTACCATACTGTTACAGATTGGTACAAAGTGCACAGCCATGTCCAGCTCATCATGTCAATCAGGGAGATCTGCTGCACCTGTAGAGTTGAGCACGACTGTGAGTTGTTGACAATCAGCTGGACTGGACTATATAAGGAGGATTTTCACTCTTCATTCAGTTGCTGTGAGAAATGTGATTCAGAAGGTTCTGCACCATGTGCTGGCCTTCTTTAAAGCTTGAGTTTGACTGTGAATAATTGATCCAAGTACTTCTATGATTGTTTGTGGTGAACACTGCCCTCTTAGTTTTGTAGTTTACACCTAATTATTCTAATGAAAATTTGTAAATTGTAAACTTTGCAAGTTGTAAAACTTACAATTCTTCTCAAAACTATAGATTCAGCATTTTTCCACTTATTAAAAATGTTATAGGTTATTCAGATGAATTGGTTAGTGCTAAATCAATTTTAACCTCACAGGTGTTTGCTTTTTTATAACGGTTTATAAAGTATTTATTTTGAATGAATTAATCATGACTCCATTTAGTTGGCGAGCAATAAAAATTTGTCAAGTTTTTGGTATAAATTGGTCAACACTCTAAATTAAGACTGAAAACATTATGGCATCTATAATTAACTATGGCAATGTTTGGATTTTATTTACTACTCAAACCATGACTCATGTTTTTATTGTAGTGTTTTTAAGTGGCCTGAAAGGCACTTTCTAAATTAAAGTAATTATTGATTACATTAATGGGGTCAGAGGGTGGAGCTTTAAACCACAAAACCAAGAGTGTCAAAACTTATCAGAAATCATTAATTTTGGTTTTAGGTTTAGGTTGTAAAGGAGAGTTACAGATAAATATTTTATATGTCTGGCCCTGATGTGAAATGAGGTTGACAACCCCTGGTTTAAAGGGGACATATCATGGTTTTAAATCCTTCCTTTTTACATCTAAATCATACAGTTGTGGTCTATATAAAGCAGAACTGCAATGCTGCAATGCTCCACTGATGGACATCCAGGGTTGGTCCACTATAGAGTTGATGGACGGTGCTGCTGCTGCTGCTGCTGCACCAATGTCATCTACTCACTCTCATGCTGCGTTCAATGACCCTCTGAACTCTGCATTTTGGATTTGAAACTCTGACTTCAGTGTAGCAGACGCAGCACGTCCAAAATATCTCTCAAACATGGCTTAAAGGAATAATATTAACAATAAAGGTAATACTGTTTATGTGTTTAAAACTGTATTTATTCAGAATAGTCATTTTTTGTATTTGTCCAACAAAGCAAGGCAATAATATGGAACACATTTATTCAAGTAAGGCACCAAACCATGGAAAAATGGCACAAATTAAAATAATAAAAATGAGTATTAAAATAAAAGGCTTTATAATTGCATTTTAAAATCATGAAAACAGCTCAATTATAATGGAAATTATATAACACAGTGTTTTTCAACCTTGGGGTGGTGATTCCATGTAGGGTCACCTGAAATGTCTAGTAGTTGATTAAAAAAACAAATAATACATTTTAAAATGATTGTTCTTTTTTAAATTAAAACACAACCCAGACACGTCTCACCTGTGAGGGATGAGGGGGATGTGACACCCACACTTTTATAAAAACAAAAGTTAATCCCCTCACTTTTTACAGAGGGATTCATTGTTGAAAACAGATTGGTTCAGTTAGATTGACTGAATGGTGAT
>NW_021145075.1:0-22779 GCF_900634775.1 Gouania willdenowi | reverse complement strand
TACATAAGCCAGGAGGAGGGGTAGCACTATTCATAAAAGAAAATATAGATATGGAGATAATAGAGTCTTTGAGTTTAACTGTGGAAGAAGTAATGGAATGTATAACAGTGAAAATTACAAGTCCAGAGGGACATAAGATAATAATCTGCTGTTTGTATCGTGCACCTGACTGTAAAATAGACATATTTAATGAGAAACTAACCAAAATGATAGAAGAAATCAAAAATAAGAGATTACTGATATGTGGAGACTTCAATATAAACATTTTAAATCCTTTAAAAAATACACACATTGAAGACTTTGCCAATTGCATGTACACAAATGGATTAAAACCTCTCATAACGCAACCAACCAGAATTAATAAACACAGCTCAACACTGATGGATAACATCTTCACAAACATACAAAACACAGATGTAAAGAGTGGTATATTAATAAATGACATCTCTGATCATTTACCAATATTTATGATACTAAACGCAAAAGAGAAGAAGAACCGTGAAAATCATAACACACAGACATACAGGAGACTGGAAGGAGAAAAACAACTAGAAAACTTTAAACAACAGATAAAAAGACAGACGTGGGAAAGTGTCTTCAAGGAAGAAGACGTGAACGTAGCATATGACACATTTACAGACACAATAACGACAATATACGATAAATGCTGCCCTTTGAAACAAATAACAACCAAAAGTAAAATAAACAATGTACCATGGATTAATAAGAAAATAGCCAACGTATGCAAAAAGAAAAACATACTATATAAAAAATATATAACAGAAAAAACATTAAAAGCAGAAATACGTTATAAAAAATACAGAAACAAAGTTAATAATTTACTTAGAGAAAAAAAAAGGGAATATTATGAAAAACAATTAAAAGAGAATAAAAACAAAAACAAAAAATTGTGGGAAATAATAAATAACATAACCATGCGCAAATGCAAAGAAAAAAATGCAGACCATTTTATAATAAACAATGTAAAAGAACACAATAAAAACATAATAGCACAAGAACTCAACAGTTTTTTCATTAATACTGGAAAAGACATAGAGAAAGAGATAAATAAACACCCAACACTTAAATGGAACCATTTTGACAATGAGAAGAAAGACATTGATAAGTATCTTGTACTCGAAGAAGTAACAGAAGCAGAGGTGGACAGAATAATCACTACCTGTACCTCAAAAAAATCCAGAGACGTTAATAATCTAACTATGAGTCTAATAAAAACCATAACAGCTGAAATAACCCCGCCACTAACATATATAAGTAATCTATCATTCAAGAATGGGGTATTCCCAGAAAAAATGAAAATTGCAAAAATCAGACCGATTTACAAGGGTGGAGAAAAATGTAATTTCACTAATTATCGACCTATATCAATATTACCACAACTGTCAAAAATTCTGGAAAAACTGTTCATGAACAGACTCGACAAATTTATAGAAGACAATAATATACTACATGAAGGACAATATGGATTTAGAAAAGGACGTTCAACAGCAATGGCTATAATTGACATCACGGAGAATATAAGAGAAGCATTAGAAAAAAAACTATTTGTATTTGGAATTTTTCTGGACCTAAAAAAGGCCTTTGACACAATTAATCATGATATTCTAGAAGAAAAACTTCAAAATTACGGAATAAAGCGTAACGCCTTAAAATGGATTAAAAGCTATATGACAAATAGAAGACAATATGTTGACTTTGAAGAACACACATCAAAATGCCAAACCATACAGTGTGGTGTTCCTCAGGGTTCAATTTTGGGGCCAAAACTGTTCATTCTATACATAAACGACATTTTCAAAGTCACCAATTGCCTAAAACTAACATTGTTTGCAGATGATGTAAATAAACTATCCCTAAACGTCAGTAAAACAAAATTCATTAACTTTGGAAAGAGAAAAAAAACAGGAGATATAAGACTGAAACTAAACAAGGAAATAATAGAACAAGTAAAAGAATATAGGGTACTTGGAGTGTGGATGGACGACAAGCTGACCTGGAAAAAACATATACAAATAGTTAAAAACAAAGTGGCCAAAAGCAGTTACATCCTATGGAAACTTCAACAAATCCTACATACCAAATCACTTAAAACAATATATTCTTCACTCATAGCATCGCACTTAAATTACTGCTCCGAAATATGGGGTAATAACTACAAAACGTATCTTGAACCACTATTTAAACAACAAAAAAAAGCTATAAGAATTTTACATAAAGTACCACACAACACACACACAAACGATTTATTTGAGAAGTCAAAATACCTAAAACTGCAAGAAATAATACACTATAACACACAAATACATGCATTTAGGGCTTCATCTAAAAAATTACCACATCAAATCCAAAAACGTTTCACATACAATCAAAATCCCTATGAATTCAGACATAATAATGTGTTTAGACCAAACAGGATCATATCAAACGTTGGCAAACATAGTACTGTGTATAGAGCCATGAACCTCTGGAACAGCCTTGACAAAGAGACACAACAGTCAGATAATCTGAAACAATTTAAGAACAAAACGAGGAGGACATTTTTACACACATACAGATCTCAAGTCAACTCTCCATTGAACTCTACAGCAACGACATGGAACTCATCAACTGGTCATTGAGCACCATTGACAAAATCTTCTCAACGAGGCAATTGCTTCAGCACGAAATACCGTGTCCAAAGGACACATACCCAAGTGGATATGTCGTGGACGCACGAGGGAGACTGTGATGAGGAGTAACAACAGGAACAATGACTGCAGACGAGAACACATCACAAAAAAAAAAAAAAAAAAAAAAAAAAAAAAAAAAAAAGGGAAGAAACGAGGTTGGATGTAAATTAGCTGTGTTCAAATTAGGGGACGGATCTAGATAAGCATAATGCTTTTTTCCGTCGCCCTTTCCGGCATGGAAAAAAAAAAAAAAAAAAAAAAAAAAAAAAACAATGATGATTTTGCTCTGAATGTCAAATGAATTTCTGTGAATGCAACCATGTCGGAAATGAACTGAATAAATAAAAAAAAAAATAAAACAAATACCCAACATTGGTATACGTGACCGTGGGTTACCGCCCCCGGCCGCTTCATCGGAACCTATGACTCGCTCGGGGCTTTAATTAGGTTCCGATGTCCCAGAATGGGACAGAGGAACCTATTGTTTTCGCTTTTATTTCCTATTATTATTATTATACCCCGCCCGCCTTTGATCGCTAATTCGACCCCCTAAAAATGCCCGAAAACTCACCGAAATTTGCACGCACCTCAGGCCTGGCGAAAAATTTGACAATTTGGTGGCGTGAAAAAAAACGGACAGAAAACGCACGCGTAGCGTGCGTTTTCGCCGCCAAAACAAACGATTGAACCACACGACCGCCAGGTGTGACCGATTTGCACGAAAATCGCCACATGTAGTCTTCGCCCCAGAATGAGCAAAAAGTTACATTGTGACCCCGCCCAAAACCAAACAGGAAGTCAGCCATCTTGGGTCAAAGGTCAAAAATGGCGTTTCGCCCTCGAAACGCATCTGCGCTATCTAGTCTGAGGGGATTCATCCGATTCGCTTAAAACTTGGCAACATCACATAGGACCCATTGAAGATGAAAAGTTATCGAAAAAATTTTCGTATCTATCACGGTTTGGTCGTGGCGCCGCCACAAAAATGCAATGCTAATTTTCGTTAGCACACAAAAAATTCCAAATCTCCATAACTCTGACACACAAACTTCGATCAGCTTCAAATTTCACACAAAGGACATGTGCCCAAGCTTGGTCATGACTGCTTTGAAAGATTTCCCATCATGCCTTGTGTTTTCGACCGGTGTCATTTAAGGTCATGTACACGGTTAGCATTTACAGGACGCCGTTCTAGGAAAAAGCTTATAACTCTAGAATGCAAAGTTCAAACTGCTTCATATTTGATACACATGATGACCGTACAGCCATAAACAAAACTCAAGAACCAATTTACCCATAATGCCTTGCGTTCTCAGAGGGCGCCGCTTCTGTGGTCGTCCAACACGAGCATCTGTAGCGGACAGACGATATGTCGTGTTGACTTCAAAACACTGTAGGATTAACCTACACAGAGGGGAGCAAATTGCTATGGAAGAAAAAACAGGCTGTGAGCAGTGGGAGGGGCCTATAATGACACGGGAGAATCCTTCGCCATCAGCACGCTATAATAGGAAAATGCTTATAACGCTTCAATGCAAAGTTCAAACTGCTTCATATTTAATACACACGATGATTGTCCATCCATAAACAACGCTCGATGACCAAATTACCCATCATGGCCAGTGGGAGGGGCCTATAATGACACACGAAAATCCCTCGCCATAACTACGCCGTTATACGAAAACGCTTATAACTCTAGAGTGCAAAGTTCAAACTGCTTCATATTTGATACACACGATCACTGTCCAGAGCTAAACAACAAACGATAGCCAATTTACCCACAATGCCTTGCGTTCTCAGAGGGCGCCGCTTCTTGGGCCGTCCTACGCCAGCAGCTCTAGCGGCAAGACGACATGTCGTGTTGACTTCAAAACACTGTAGGATGAATCTTATTAGATGGAAGCACATTGCTATGGCAAATAGAGCAGGCTGTGAAAAGTGGGAGGGGCCTATCATGACACAGGAAAATCCTTCGCCATCAGCACGCTGTAATAGGAAAAAGCTTATAACTCCAGAATGCTAAATTCAAACTGCTTCATATTTGATACACACGACGACTGACCAGCCATAAACAAAACTCCATAACCAATTTACCCATAATGCCTTGCGTTCTCAGAGGGCGCCGCTTCTGTGGTCGTCCTACACGAGCAGGTGTAGCGGACAGACGATATGTCGTGTTGACTTGAAAACACTGTAGGATGAATCTTATTAGATGGAAGCACATTGCTATGGCAAATAGAGCAGGCTGTGAAAAGTGGGAGGGGCCTATCATGACAGGAAAATCTTTCACCATTTCTTGGTAAATGCAATATCTCAGTTGTTTT
The DNA here is from genome assembly GCF_900634775.1 of Gouania willdenowi. Lineage (NCBI taxonomy): Eukaryota > Metazoa > Chordata > Actinopteri > Blenniiformes > Gobiesocidae > Gouania > Gouania willdenowi. Next base: position 17,765 of record NW_021145075.1, on the reverse strand, counting down.
TACACCAATTTACACCAAATTTGCTCAGGCCAATTCCCAAAACAGTGGTATACGTGACCGTGGGTTACCGCCCCCGGCCGCTTCATCGGAACCTATGACGCCGCTCGCGGCTTTAATTAGGTTCCGATGTCCCAGAATGGGACAGAGGAACCTATTGTTTTCGCTTTTATTTCCTATTATTATTATTATACCCCGCCCGCCTTTGATCGCTAATTCGACCCCCTAAAAATGCCCGAAAACTCAAAACAAACGATGCAACCACACGACCGCTAGGTCTGACCGACTTGCACGAAAATCGCCACATGTAGTCTTCGCCCCAGAATGAGCAAAAAGTTACATTGTGACCCCGCCCAAAACCAAACAGGAAGTCAGCCATCTTGGGTCAAAGGTCAAAAATGGCGTTTCGCCCTCGAAACGCATCTGCGCTATCTAGTCTGAGGGGATTCATCCGATTCTCTTAAAACTTGGCAACACCACATAGGACCCATTGAAGATGAAAAGTTATCGAAAGAATTTTCGTATCTGTCACGGTTTGGTCGTGGCGCCGCCACAAAACTGCAATGCTAATTTTCGTTAGCACGCAAAAAATTCCAAATCTACATAACTCTGACACACAAACTTCGATCAGCTTCAAATTTCACACAAAGGACATGTGCCCAAGCTTGGTCATGACTGCTTTGAAACATTTCCCATCATGCCTTGTGTTTTCGACCGGTGTCATTTAAGGTCATGTACACGGTTAGCATTTACAGGACGCCGTTCTAGGAAAAAGCTTATAACTCTAGAATGCAAAGTTCAAACTGCTTCATATTTGATACACACGATCACTGTCCACAGCTAAACAACAAACGATAACCAATTTACCCACAATGCCTTGCGTTCTCAGAGGGCGCCGCTTCTGTGGTCGTCCTACACGAGCAGCTGTAGTGGACAGACGATATGTCGTGTTGACTTCAAAACACTGTAGGATGAACCTACACAGAGGGTAGCAAATTCCTATTGAAGAAACAACAGACTGTGGTCAGTGGGAGTGGCCTAAAATGTCACTGGAAAATTCTTCGCCATCAACACGCTATAATAGGAAAATGCTTATACCGCTCCAATGCAAAGTTCAAACTGCTTCATATTTGATACACACGATGATTGTCCATCGATGAACAACGCTCGATGACCAAATTACCCATCATGGCCAGTGGGAGGGGCCTATAATGACACATGAAAATCCCTCGCCATAACTACGCCGTTATACGAAAACGCTTTTAACTCTAGAGTGCAAAGTTCAAACTGCTTCATTTTTGATACACATGATGACCGTACAGCCCCAAACAACAAACGATAACCAAAAACACCCACAATGCCTTGCGCTCTCAGAGGTCGCCGCTTCTTGGGCCGTCCTACGCCAGCAGCTCTAGCTGCAAGACGACATGTCGTGTTGACTTCAAAACACTGTAGGATGAATCTTATTAGATGGAAGCACATTGCTATGGCAAATAGAGCAGGCTGTGAAAAGTGGGAGGGGCCTATCATGACACAGGAAAATCCTTTGCCATAACTACGCCGTTATACGAAAACGCTTACAACTCCAGGCCAATTCCCAAATCCTCAACAGTGGTATACGTGACCGTGGGTTACCGCCCCCGGCCGCTTCATCGGAACCTATGACGCCGCTCGCGGCTTTAATTATTAGGTTCCGATGTCCCAGAATGGGACAGAGGAACCTATTGTTTTCGCTTTTATTTCCTATTATTAGGTTCCGATGTCCCAGAATGGGACAGAGGAACCTATTGTTTTCGCTATTATATCGTTTTATTATTATTATACCCCGCCCGCCTTTGATCGCTAATTCGACCCCCTAAAAATGCCCGAAAACTCACCGAAATTTGCACGCACCTCAGGCCTGGCGAAAAATTTGATAATTAGGTGGCGTGAAAAAAAACGGACAGAAAACGCACGCGTAGCGTGCGTTTTCGCCGCCAAAAAAACGATGGAACCGCACGACCGCCAGGTTTGACCGATATGTACGAAAATCGCCACGTGTAGTCTCCGCCCCAGAATGAGCAAAAAGTTACATTGTGACCCCGCCCAAAACCAAACAGGAAGTCAGCCATCTTGGGTCAAAGGTCAAAAATGGCGTTTCGCCCTCGAAACGCATCTGCGCGAACTAGTCTGAGGGGATTCATCCGATTCGCTTAAAACTTGGCAACACCACATAGGACCCATTGAAGATGAAAAGTTATCAAAAGAATTTTCGTATCTGTCACGGTTTGGTCGTGGCGCCGCCACAAAAATGCAATGCTAATTTTCGTTAGCACGCAAAAAATTCCAAATCTCCATAACTCTGACACACAAACTTCGATCAGCTTCAAATTTCACACAAAGGACATGTGCCCAAGCTTGGTCATGACTGCTTTGAAACATTTCCCATCATGCCTTGTGTTTTCGACCGGTGTCATTTAAGGTCATGTACACGGTTAGCATTTACAGGACGCCGTTCTAGGAAAAAGCTTATAACTCTAGAATGCAAAGTTCAAACTGCTTCATATTTGATACACATGATGACCGTACAGCCATAAACAAAACTCGAGGACCAATTTACCCATAATGCCTTGCGTTCTCAGAGGGCGCCGCTTCTGTGGTCGTCCAACACGAGCAGCTGTAGCGGACAGACGATATGTCGTGTTGACTTCAAAACACTGTAGGATGAACCTACACAGAGGGGAGCAAATTGCTATGGAAGAAAAAACAGGCTGTGATCAGTGGGAGGGGCCTATAATGACACGGGAGAATCCTTCGCCATCAGCACGCTATAATAGGAAAATGCTTATAACGCTTCAATGCAAAGTTCAAACTGCTTCATATTTGATACACACGATGATTGTCCATCCATGAACAACGCTCGATGACCAAATTACCCATCATGGCCAGTGGGAGGGGCCTATAATGACACATGAAAATCCCTCGCCATAACTACGCCATTATACGAAAACGCTTATAACTCTAGAGTGCAAAGTTCAAACTGCTTCATATTTGATACACATGATCACTGTCCACAGCTAAACAACAAACGATAACCAATTTACCCACAATGCCTTGCGTTCTCAGAGGGCGCCGCTTCTGTGGTCGTCCTACACGAGCAGCTGTAGCGGACAGACGATATGTAGTGTTGACTTCAAAACACTGTAGGATGAATCTTATTAGATTGAAGCACATTGCGATGGAAAATATACCAGGCTGTGAAAAGTGGGAGGGGCCTATCATGACACAGGAGAATTCTTCGCCATCAGCACGCTGTAATAGGAAAAAGCTTAAAACTCTAGAATGCTAAATTCAAACTGCTTCATATTTGATACACACGACGACTGTCCAGCCATAAACAAAACTCCATAACCAATTTACCCATAATGCCTTGCGTTCTCAGAGGGCGCCACTTCTGTGGTCGTCCTACACGAGCAGCTGTAGCGGACAGACGATATGTCGTGTTGACTTCAAAACACTGTAGGATGAATCTTATTAGATGGAAGCACATTGCTATGGCAAAAAGAGCAGGCTGTGAAAAGTGGGAGGGGCCTATCATGACACAGGAAAATCCCTCGCCATAACTACGCCGTTATACGAAAAAGCTTATAACTCTAGAATGCAAAGTTCAAACTGCTTCATATTTGATACACATGATGACTGTACAGCCATAAACAAAACTCGAGAACCAATTTACCCATAATGCCTTGCGTTCTCAGAGGGCGCCGCTTCTGTGGTCGGCCTACACGAGCAGCTGTAGCGGACAGACGATATGTCGTGTTGACTTCAAAACACTGTAGGATGAACCTACACAGAGGGGAGCAAATTGCTATGGAAGAAAAAACAGGCTGTGATCAGTGGGAGGGGCCTATAATGACACGGGAGAATCCTTCGCCATCAGCACGCTATAATAGGAAAATGCTTATAACGCTTCAATGCAAAGTTGAAACTGCTTCATATTTAATACACACGATGATTGTCCATCCATAAACAACGCTCGATGACCAAATTACCCATCATGGCCAGTGGGAGGGGCCTATAATGACACAAGAAAATTCCTCGCCATAACTACGCCGTTATACGAAAACGCTTATAACTCTACAGTGCAAAGTTCAAACTGCTTCATATTTGATACACACGATCACTGTCCAGAGCTAAACAACAAACGATAACCAATTTACCCACAATGCCTTGCGTTCTCAGAGGACGCCGCTTCTGTGGTCGTCCTACACGAGCAGCTGTAGCGGACAGACGATATGTCGTGTTGACTTGAAAACACTGTAGGATAAATCTTATTAGATGGAAGCACATTGCGATGGAAAATATACCAGGCTGTGAAAAGTGGGAGGGGCCTATCATGACACAGGAGAATCCTTCGCCATCAGCACGCTGTAATAGGAAAAAGCTTATAACTCCAGAATGCTAAATTCAAACTGCTTCATATTTGATACACATGATGACCGTACAGCCATAAACAAAACTCGAGAACCAATTTACCCATAATGCCTTGCGTTCTCAGAGGGCGCCGCTTCTGTGGTCGTCCTACACGAGCAGCTGTAGCGGAGAGACGATATGTCGTGTTGACTTCAAAACACTGTAGGATGAACCTACACAGAGGGGAGCATATTGCTATGGAAGAAAAAAAAGGCTGTGATCAGTGGGAGGGACCTATAATGACACGGGAGAATCCTTCGCCATCAGCACGCTATAATAGGAAAATGCTTATAACGCTTCAATGCAAAGTTCAAACTGCTTCATATTTGATACACACGATGATTGTCCATCCATAAACAACGCTCGATGACCAAATTACCCATCATGGCCAGTGGGAGGGGCCTATAATGACACATGAAAATCCCTCGCCATAACTACGCCGTTATAAGAAAACGCTTATAACTCTAGAATGCAAAGTTCAAACTGCTTCATATTTGATACACACGATGATTGTCCATCCATGAACAACGCTCGGTGACCAAATTACCCATCATGGCCAGTGGGAGGGGCCTATAATGACACATGAAAATCCCTCGCCATAACTACGCCGTTATACAAAAACGCTTATAACTCTAGATTGCAAAGTTCAAAGTGCTTCATATTTGATACACACGATCACTGTCCAGAGCTAAACAACCAACGATAACCAATTTACCCACAATGCCTTGCGTTCTCAGAGGGCGCCGCTTCTGTGGTCGTCCTACACGAGCAGCTGTAGCGGACAGACGATATGTCGTGTTGACTTGAAAACACTGTAGGATGAATCTTATTAGATGGAAGCACATTGCGATGGAAAATATACCAGGCTGTGAAAAGTGGGAGGGGCCTATCATGACACAGGAGAATTCTTCGCCATCAGCACGCTGTAATAGGAAAAAGCTTATAACTCTAGAATGCTAAATTCAAACTGCTTCATATTTGATACACACGATGATTGTCCATCCATAAACAACGCTCGATGACCAAATTACCCATCATGGCCAGTGGGAGGGGCCTATAATGACATGAGAAAATCCCTCGCCATAACTACGCCGTTATACAAAAAAGCTTATAACTCTAGAGTGCAAAGTTCAAACTGCTTCATATTTGATACACACGATCACTGTCCAGAGCTAAACAACAAGCGATAACCAATTTACCCACAATGCCTTGCGTTCTCAGAGGGCGCCGCTTCTGTGGTCGGCCTACACGAGCAGCTGTAGCGGACAGACGATATGTCGTGTTGACTTCAAAACACTGTAGGATGAATCTTATTAGATGGAAGCACATTTCTATGGCAAATAGAGCAGGCTGTGAAAAGTGGGAGGGGCCTATCATGACACAGGAAAATCCCTCGCCATAACTACGCCGTTATACAAAAACGCTTATAACTCTAGAGTGCAAAGTTCAAACTGCTTCATATTTGATACACACGATCACTGTCCAGAGCTAAACAACAAACGATAACCAATTTACCCACAATGCCTTGTGTTCTCAGAGGGCGCCGCTTCTGTGGTCGTCCTACACGAGCAGCTGTAGCGGACAGACGATATGTCGTGTTGACTTGAAAACACTGTAGGATGAATCTTATTAGATGGAAGCACATTGCGATGGAAAATATACAAGGCTGTGAAAAGTGGGAGGGGCCTATCATGACACAGGAGAATCCATCGCCATCAGCACGCTGTAATAGGAAAAAGCTTATAACTCTAGAATGCTAAATTCAAACTGCTTGATATTTGATACACACGACGACTGTCCAGCCACAAACAAAACTCCATAACCAATTTACCCATAATGCCTTGCGTTCTCAGAGGGCGCCGCTTCTGTGGTCGTCCTACACGAGCAGCTGTAGCGGACAGACGATATGTCGTGTTGACTTCAAAACACTGTACGATGAACCTACACAGAGGGGAGCAAATTCCTATTGAAGAAACAACAGACTGTGGTCAGTGGGAGGGGCTTATAATGACACACGAAAATCCCTCGCCATAACAACGCCATATATACGAAAACGCTTATAACTCTAGAGTGCAAAGTTCAAACTGCTTCATATTTGATACATACGATCACTGTCCAGAGCTAAACAACAAACGATAACCAAAAACACCCACAATGCCTTGCGCTCTCAGAGGGCGCCGCTTCTGTGGTCGTCCAACACGAGCAGCTGTAGCAGACAGACGATATATCGTGTTGACTTCAAAACACTGTAGGATGAATCTTATTAGATGGAAGCACATTGCTATGGCAAATAGAGCAGGCTGTGAAAAGTGGGAGGGGCCTATCATGACAGGAAAAGCCTTCGCCATCAGCACGCTGTAATAGGAAAAAGCTTATAACTCTAGAATGCAAAGTTCAAACTGCTTCATTTTTGATACACACGATCACTGTCCAGAGCTAAACAACAAACGATAACCAATTTACCCACAATGCCTTGCGTTCTCAGAGGGTGCCGCTGCTGTGGTCGTCCAACACGAGCAGCTGTAGCGGACAGACGATATGTCGTGTTGACTTCAAAACATTGTAGGATGAACCTACACAGAGGGGAGCAAATTCCTATTGAAGAAACAACAGACTGTGGTCAGTGGGAGGGGCTTATAATGACACACGAAAATCCCTCGCCATAACAACGCCATATATACGAAAACGCTTATAACTCTAGAGTGCAAAGTTCAAACTGCTTCATATTTGATACATACGATCACTGTCCAGAGCTAAACAACAAACGATAGCCAATTTACCCACAATGCCTTGCGTTCTCAGAGGGCGCCGCTTCTGTGGTCGTCCTACATGAGCAGCTGTAACGGACAGACGATATGTCGTGTTGACTTCAAAACACTGTAGGATGAATCTTATTAGATGGAAGCACATTGTTATGGCAAATAAAGCAGGCTGTGAAAAGTAGGAGGGGCCTATAATGACACGGGAGAATCCTTCGCCATCAGCACGCTATAATAGGAAAATGCTTATAACGCTTCAATGCAAAGTTCAAACTGCTTCATATTTGATACACATGATGATTGTCCATCCATAAACAACGCTCGATGACCAAATTACCCATCATGGCCAGTGGGAGGGGCCTATAATGACACACGAAAATCCCTCGCCATAACTACGCCGTTATACAAAAACGCTTATAACTCTAGAGTGCAAAGTTCAAACTGCTTCATATTTGATACACACAATCACTGTCCAGAGCTAAACAACAAACGATAGCCAATTTACCCACAATGCCTTGCGTTCTCAGAGGGCGCCGCTTCTGTGGTCGTCCTACACGAGCAGCTGTAGCGGACAGACGATATGTCGTGTTGACTTCAAAACACTGTAGGATGAACCTTATTAGATGGAAGCACATTGCTATGGCAAATAGAGCAGGCTGTGAAAAGTGGGAGGGGCCTATCATGACAGGAAAATCTTTCGCCATTTCTTGGTAAATGCAATATCTCAGTTGTTTTTACACCAATTTACACCAAATTTGCTCAGGCCAATTCCCAAAACAGTGGTATACGTGACCGTGGGTTACCGCCCCCGGCCGCTTCATCGGAACCTATGACGCCGCTCGCGGCTTTAATTATTATTATTATTAGGTTCCGATGTCCCAGAATGGGACAGAGGAACCTATTGTTTTCGCTTTTATTTCCTATTATTAGGTTCCGATGTCCCAGAATGGGACAGAGGAACCTATTGTTTTCGCTTTTATTTCCTATTATTATTAGGTTCCGATGTCCCAGAATGGGACAGAGGAACCTATTGTTTTCGCTTTTATTTCCTATTATTATTATTATTATACCCCGCCCGCCTTTGATCGCTAATTCGACCCCCTAAAAATGCCCGAAAACTCACCGAAATTTGCACGCACCTCAGGCCTGGCGAAAAATTTGATAATTTGGTGGCGTGAAAAAAAACGGACAGAAAACGCACGCTATGCGTGCGTTTTCGCCGCCAAAACAAACGATGGAACCACACGACCGCCAGGTCTGACCGATTTGTACGAAAATCGCCACATGTAGTCTTCGCCCCAGAATGAGCAAAAAGTTACATTGTGACCCCGCCCAAAACCAAACAGGAAGTCAGCCATCTTGGGTCAAAGGTCAAAAATGGCGTTTCGTCCTCGAAACGCATCTGCGCTATCTAGTCTGAGGGGATTCATCCGATTTGCTTAAAACTTGGCAACACCACATAGGACCCATTGAAGATGAAAAGTTATCGAAAGAATTTTCGTATCTGTCACGGTTTGGTCGTGGCGCCGCCACAAAAATGCAATGCTAATTTTCGTTAGCACGCAAAAAATTCCAAATCTCCATAACTCTGACACACAAACTTCAATCAGCTTCAAATTTTACACAAAGGACATGTGCCTAAGCTTGGTCATGACTGCTTTGAAACATTTCCCATCATGCCTTGTGTTTTCGACCGGTGTCATTTAAGGTCATGTACACGGTTAGCATTTACAGGACGCCGTTCTAGGAAAAAGCTTATAACTCTAGAATGCAAAGTTCAAACTGCTTCATATTTGATACACATGATGACCGTACAGCCATAAACAAAACTCGAGCACCAATTTACCCATAATGCCTTGCGTTCTCAGAGGGCGCCGCTTCTGTGGTCGTCCAACACGAGCATCTGTAGCGGACAGACAATATGTCGTGTTGACTTCAAAACACTTTAGGATGAACCTACACAGAGGGGAGCAAATTGCTATGGAAGAAAAAACAGGCTGTGAGCAGTGGGAGGGGCCTATAATGACACGGGAGAATCCTTCGCCATCAGCACGCTATAATAGGAAAATGCTTATAACGCTTCAATGCAAAGTTCAAAGTGCTTCATATTTGATACACACGATGATTGTCCATCCATAAACAACGCTCGATGACCAAATTACCCATCATGGCCAGTGGGAGGGGCCTATAATGACACACGAAAATCCCTCGCCATAACTACGCCGTTATACGAAAACGCTTATAACTCTAGAATGCAAAGTTCAAACTGCTTCATATTTGATAAACACGATTACTGTTCAGAGCTAAACAACAAACGATAACCAATTTACCCACAATGCCTTGCGTTCTCAGAGGGCGCCGCTTCTGTGGTCGTCCTACACGAGCAGCTGTAGCGGACAGACGATATGTCGTGTTGACTTCAAAACACTGTAGGATGAATCTTATTAGATGGAAGCACATTGCTATGGCAAATAGAGCAGGCTGTGAAAAGTGGGAGGGGCCTATCATGACACAGGAAAATCCCTCGCCATAACTACGCCGTTATACGAAAACGCTTATAACTCTAGAGTGCAAAGTTCAAACTGCTTCATATTTGATACACACGATCACTGTCCACAGCTAAACAACAAACAATAACCAATTTACCCACAATGCCTTGCGTTCTCAGAGGGCGCCACTTATGTGGTCGTCCAACACGAGCAGCTGTAGCGGAGAGACGATATGTCGTGTTGACTTCAAAACACTGTAGGATGAACTTACACAGAGGGGAGCAAATTGCTATGGAAGAAAAAACAGGCTGTGATCAGTGGGAGGGGCCTATAATGACACGGGAGAATCCTTCGCCATCAGCACGCTATAATAGGAAAATGCTTATAACGCTCCAATGCAAAGTTCAAACTGCTTCATATTTGATACACACGATGATTGTCCATCCATAAACAACGCTCGATGACCAAATTACCCATCATGGCCAGTGGGAGGGGCCTATAATGACACACAAAAATCCCTCGCCATAACTACGCCGTTATACGAAAACGTTTATAACTCTAGAGTGCAAAGTTCAAACTGCTTCATATTTGATACACATGATGACCGTACAGCCATAAACAAAACTCAAGAACCAATTTACCCATAATGCCTTGCGTTCTCAGAGGGCGCCGCTTCTGTGGTCGTCCTACACGAGCAGCTGTAGCGGACAGACGATATGTCGTGTTGACTTCAAAACACTGTAGGATGAATCTTATTAGATGGAAGCACATTGCTATGGCAAATAGAGCAGGCTGTGAAAAGTGGGAGGGGCCTATCATGACACAGGAAAATCCCTCGCCATACCTACGCCGTTATACGAAAACGCTTATAACTCTAGAATGCAAAGTTCAAACTGCTTCATATTTGATACACACGATGATTGTCCATCCATGAACAACGCTCGATGACCAAATTACCCATCATGGCCTGTGGGAGGGGCCTATAATCACACAGGAAAATCCTTCGCCATAACTACGCCGTTATACGAAAACGCTTACAACTCCAGAATGCAAAGTTCAAAGTGCTTCATATTTGATACACATGATGACCGTACAACCCCAAACAACAAACGATAACCAAAAACACCCACAATGCTTTGCGCTCTCAGAGGGCGCCGCTTCTTGGGCCGTCCTACGCCAGCAGCTCTGGCAGAAAGACGACATGTCGTGTTGACTTCAAAACACTGTAGGATGAATCTTATTAGATGGAAGCACATTGCTATGGCAAATAGAGCAGGCTGTGAAAAGTGGGAGGGGCCTATCATGACACAGGAAAATCTTTCGCCATTTCTTGGTAAATGCAATATCTCAGTTGTTTTTACACCAATTTACACCAAATTTGCTCAGGCCAATTCCCAAAACAGTGGTATACGTGACCGTGGGTTACCGCCCCCGGCCGCTTCATCGGAACCTATGACGCCGCTCGCGGCTTTAATTAGGTTCCGATGTCCCAGAATGGGACAGAGGAACCTATTGTTTTCGCTATTATATCGTTTTATTATTATTATACCCCGCCCGCCTTTGATCGCTAATTCGACCCCCTAAAAATGCCCGAAAACTCACCGAAATTTGCACGCACCTCAGGCCTGGCGAAAAATTTGATAATTAGGTGGCGTGAAAAAAAACGGACAGAAAACGCACGCGTAGCGTGCGTTTTCGCCGCCAAAAAAACGATGGAACCACACGACCGCCAGGTCTGACCGATTTGCACGAAAATCGCCACATGTAGTCTTCGCCCCAGAATGAGCAAAAAGTTACATTGTGACCCCGCCCAAAACCAAACAGGAAGTCAGCCATCTTGGGTCAAAGGTCAAAAATGGCGTTTCGCCCCCGAAACGCATCTGCGCTATCTAGTCTGAGGCGATTCATCCGATTCGCTTAAAACTTGGCAACACCACATAGGACCCATTGAAGATGAAAAGTTATCGAAAGAATTTTCGTATCTGTCACGGTTTGGTCGTGGCGCCGCCACAAAAATGCAATGCTAATTTTCGTTAGCACGCAAAAAATTCCAAATCTCCATAACTCTGACACACAAACTTCAATCAGCTTCAAATTTCACACAAAGGACATGTGCCCAAGCTTGGTCATGACTGCTTTGAAACATTTCCCATCATGCCTTGTGTTTTCGACCGGTGTCATTTAAGGTCATGTACACGGTTAGCATTTACAGGACGCCGTTCTAGGAAAAAGCTTATAACTCTAGAATGCAAAGTTCAAACTGCTTCATATTTCATACACACGATCACTGTCCACAGCTAAACAACAAACGATAACCAATTTACCCACAATGCCTTGCGTTCTCAGAGGGCGCCGCTTCTGTGGTCGTCCTACACGAGCAGCTGTAGCGGACAGACGATATGTCGTGTTGACTTCAAAACACTGTAGGATGAATCTTATTAGATGGAAGCACATTGCTATGGCAAATAAAGCAGGCTGTGAAAAGTGGGAGGGGCCTATAATGACACGGGAGAATCCTTCGCCATCAGCACGCTATAATAGGAAAATGCTTATAACGCTTCAATGCAAAGTTCAAACTGCTTCATATTTGATACACACGATGATTGTCCATCCATAAACAACGCTCGATGACCAAATTACCCATCATGGCCAGTGGGAGGGGCCTATAATGACACATGAAAATCCCTCGCCATAACTACGCCATTATACAAAAACGCTTATAACTCTAGAGTGCAAAGTTCAAACTGCTTCATATTTGATACACACGATCACTGTCCACAGCTAAACAACAAACGATAACCAATTTACCCATAATGCCTTGCGTTCTCAGAGGGCGCCGCTTCTGTGGTCGTCCTACACGAGCAGCTGTAGCGGACAGACGATATGTCGTGTTGACTTCAAAACACTGTAGGATGAATCTTATTAGATGGAAGCACATTGCTATGGCAAATAGAGCAGGCTGTGAAAAGTGGGAGGGGCCTATCATGACACAGGAAAATCCCTCGCCATAACTACGCCGTTATACGAAAACGCTTGCAACTCCAGAATGCAAAGTTCAAACTGCTTCATATTTGATACACACGATCACTGTCCAGAGCTAAACAACAAACGATGACCAATTTACCCACAATGCCTTGCGTTCTCAGAGGGCGCCGCTTCTGTGGTCGTCCTACACGAGCAGCTGTAGTGGACAGACGATATGTCGTGTTGACTTCAAAACACTGTAGGATGAACCTACACAGAGGGGAGCAAATTGCTATAAAAGAAACAACAGACCGTGGTCAGTGGGAGGGGCCTAAAATGTCACTGCAAAATTCTTCGCCATCAACACGCTGTAATAGGAAAATGCTTATAACGCTCCAATGCAAAGTTCAAACTGCTTCATATTTGATACACACGATGATTGTCCATCCATAAACAACGCTCGATGACCAAATTACCCATCATGGCCAGTGGGAGGGGCCTATAATGACACACGAAAATCCCTCGCCATAACTACGCCATTATACGAAAACGCTTATAACTCTAGAGTGCAAAGTTCAAACTGCTTCATAATTGATACACACGATCACTGTCCAGAGCTAAACAACAAACGATGACCAATTTACCCACAATGCCTTGCGTTCTCAGAGGGCGCCGCTTCTGTGGTCGTCCTACACGAGCAGCTGTAGCGGACAGACGATATGTCGTGTTGACTTCAAAACACTGTAGGATGAACCTACACAGAGGGTAGCAAATTGCTATGGAAGAAAAAACAGGCTGTGATCAGTGGGAGGGGCCTATAATTACACGGGAGAATCCTTCGCCATCAGCACGCTATAATAGGAAAATGCTTATAACGCTTCAATGCAAAGTTCAAACTGCTTCATATTTAATTCACACGATGATTGTCCATCAATAAACAACGCTCGATGACCAAATTACCCATCATGGCCAGTGGGAGGGGCCTATAATGACACACGAAAATCCCTCGCCATAACTACGCCGTTATACGAAAACGCTTATAACTCTAGAGTGCAAAGTTCAAACTGCTTCATAATTGATACACACGATCACTGTCCAGAGCTAAACAACAAACGATGACCAATTTACCCACAATGCCTTGCGTTCTCAGAGGGCGCCGCTTCTGTGGTCGTCCTACACGAGCAGCTGTAGCGGACAGACGATATGTCGTGTTGACTTCAAAACACTGTAGGATGAACCTACACAGAGGGTAGCAAATTGCTATGGAAGAAAAAACAGGCTGTGATCAGTGGGAGGGGCCTATAATTACACGGGAGAATCCTTCGCCATCAGCACGCTATAATAGGAAAATGCTTATAACGCTTCAATGCAAAGTTCAAACTGCTTCATATTTAATTCACACGATGATTGTCCATCAATAAACAACGCTCGATGACCAAATTACCCATCATGGCCAGTGGGAGGGGCCTATAATGACACAAGAAAATCCCTCGCCATAACTACGCCGTTATACGAAAACGCTTATAACTCTAGATTGCAAAGTTCAAACTGCTTCATATTTGATACACACGATCACTGTCCAGAGCTAAACAACAAACGATAGCCAATTTACCCACAATGCCTTGCGTTCTCAGAGGGCGCCGCTTCTGTGGTCGTCCTACACGAGCAGCTGTAGTGGAAAGACGATATGTCGTGTTGACTTGAAAACACTGTAGGATGAATCTTATTAGATGGAAGCACATTGCGATGGAAAATATACCAGGCTGTGAAAAGTGGGAGGGGCCTATCATGACACAGGAGAATTCTTCGCCATCAGCACGCTGTAATAGGAAAAAGCTTATAACTCTAGAATGCTAAATTCAAACTGCTTCATATTTGATACACACGATGACTGTCCAGCCATAAACAAAACTCCATAACCAATTTACCCATAATGCCTTGCGTTCTCAGAGGGCGCCGCTTCTGTGGTCGTCCTACACGAGCAGCTGTAGCGGACAGACTATATGTCGTGTTGACTTCAAAACACTGTAGGATGAACCTACACAGAGGGGAGCAAATTCCTATTGATGAAACAACAGACTGGTCAGTGGGAGGGGCCTATAATGACACTGGAAAATTCTTCGCCATCAACACGCTGTAATAGGAAAATGCTGTTAACGCTCCAATGCAAAGTTCAAACTGCTTCATATTTGATACACACGATCACTGTCCAGAGCTAAACAACAAACGATAACCAATTTACCCACAATGCCTTGCGTTCTCAGTGGGCGCCGCTTCTGTGGTCGGCCTACACGAGCAGCTGTAGTGGACAGACGATATGTCGTGTTGACTTCAAAACACTGTAGGATGAATCTTATTAGATGGAAGCACATTGCTATGGCAAATAGAGCAGGCTGTGAAAAGTGGGAGGGGCCTATCATGACACAGGAAAATCCCTCGCCATAACTACGCCGTTATACGAAAACGCTTATAACTCTAGAGTGCAAAGTTCAAACTGCTTCATTTTTGATACACACGATCACTGTCCAGAGCTAAACAACAAACAATAACCAATTTACCCACAATGCCTTGCGTTCTCAGAGGGCGCCGCTTCTGTGGTCGTCCTACACGAGCAGCTGTAGCGGACAGACGATATGTCGTGTTGACTTCAAAACACTGTAGGATGAACCTACACAGAGGGTAGCAAATTGCTATGGAAGAAAAAACAGGCTGTGATCAGTGGGAGGGGCCTATAATGACACGGGAGAATCCTTCGCCATCAGCACGCTATAATAGGAAAATGCTTATAACGCTCCAATGCAAAGTTCAAACCGCTTCATATTTGATACACACGATGATTGTCCATCCATGAACAACGCTCGATGACCAAATTACCCATCATGGCCAGCGGGAGGGGCCTATAATCACACACGAAAATCCCTCGCCATAACTACGCCGTTATACGAAAACGCTTATAACTCTAGAGTGCAAAGTTCAAACTGCTCCATATTTGATACACATGATGACCGTACAGCCGTAAACAAAACTCGAGAACCAATTTACCCATAATGCCTTGCGTTCTCAGAGGGCGCCGCTTCTGTGGTCGTCCAACACGAGCAGCTGTAGCGGACAGACGATATGTCGTGTGGACTTCAAAACACTGTAGGATGAATCTTATTAGATGGAAGCACATTTCTATGGCAAATAGAGCAGGCTGTGAAAAGTGGGAGGGGCCTATCATGACACATGAAAATCCCTCGCCATAACTACGCCGTTATACGAAAACGCTTATAACTCTAGAGTGCAAAGTTCAAACTGCTTCATATTTGATACACACGATCACTGTCCAGAGCTAAACAACAAACGATAACCAATTTACCCACAATGCCTTGCGTTCTCAGAGGGCGCCGCTTTTGTGGTCGTCCTACACGAGCAGCTGTAGCGGACAGACGATATGTCGTGTTGACTTCAAAACACTGTAGGATGAACCTACACAGAGGGGAGCAAATTGCTATGGAAGAAAAAACAGGCTGTGATCAGTGGGAGGGGCCTATAATTACACGGGAGAATCCTTCGCCATCAGCACGCTATAATAGGAAAATGCTTATAACGCTTCAATGCAAAGTTCAAACTGCTTCATATTTAATACACACGATGATTGTCCATCCATAAACAAAGCTCGATGACCAAATTACCCATCATGGCCAGTGGGAGGGGCCTATAATGACACACGAAAATCCCTCGCCATAACTACGCCGTTATACAAAAACGCTTACAACTCCAGAATGCAATGTTCAAAGTGCTTCATATTTGATACACATGATGACCGTACAGCCCCAAACAACAAACGATAACCAAAAACACCCACAATGCCTTGCGCTCTCAGAGGGCGCCGCTTCTTGGGCCATCCTATGCCAGCAGCTCTAGCGGCAAGACGACATGTCGTGTTGACTTCAAAACACTGTAGGATGAATCTTATTAGATGGAAGCACATTGCTATGGCAAATAGAGCAGGCTGTGAAAAGTGGGAGGGGCCTATCATGACACAGGAAAATCCCTCGCCATTTCTACTCCATTATACGAAAACGCTTATAACTCTAGAGTGCAAAGTTCAAACTGCTTCATATTTGATACACACGATCACTGTCCAGAGCTAAACAACAATCAATAACCAATTTACCCACAATGCCTTGCGTTCTCAGAGGGCGCCACTTCTGTGGTCGTCCAACACGAGCAGCTGTAGCGGACAGACAATATGTCGTGTTGACTTCAAAACACTGTAGGATGAACCTACACAGAGGGGAGCAAATTGCTATGGAAGAAAAAAAAGGCTGTGATCAGTGGGAGGGGCCTATAATGACACGGGAGAATCCTTCGCCATCAGCACGCTATAATAGGAAAATGCTTATAACGCTTCAATGCAAAGTTCAAACTGCTTCATATTTGATACACACGATGATTGTCCATCCATAAACAACGCTCGATGACCAAATTACCCATCATCGCCAGTGGGAGGGGCCTATAATGACACATGAAAATCCCTCGCCATAACTACGCCGTTACACGAAAACGCTTATAACTCTAGAGTGCAAAGTTCAAACTGCTTCAGTTTTGATACACACGATGACTGTCCAGAGCTAAACAACAAACGATAACCAATTTACCCACAATGCCTTGCTTTCTCAGAGGGCGCCGCTTTTGTGGTCGTCCAACACGAGCAGCTGTAGCGGACAGACGACATGTCGTGTTGACTTGAAAACACTGTAGGATGAATCTTATTAGATGGAAGCACATTGCTATGGCAAATAGAGCAGGCTGTGAAAAGTGGGAGGGGCCTATCATGACACAGGAAATCCTTTGCCATAACTACGGCGTTATACGAAAACGCTTACAACTCCAGGCCAATTCCCAAATCCCCAACAGTGGTATACGTGACCGTGGGTTACCGCCCCCGGCCGCTTCATCGGAACCTATGACGCCGCTCGCGGCTTTAATTAGGTTCCGATGTCCCAGAATGGGACAGAGGAACCTATTGTTTTCGCTATTATATCGTTTTATTATTATTATACCCCGCCCGCCTTTGATCGCTAATTCGACCCCCTAAAAATGCCCGAAAACTCACCGA
>NW_021145074.1:140789-199869 GCF_900634775.1 Gouania willdenowi | reverse complement strand
GTTTGTTCTGTATTTGCATAAGTCATCTCCGTCAGACCGTCTCACACACACACACACACACACACACACACACACACACACACACACACACACACACACACACACACACACACACACACACACACACACACACACACACACACACACACACACACACACAAACCTACTAAATCTGAGAATAATGATCAAAATAAAACACAGGAAATGCCAAGGCCAGCAACATTGTTGTGGCAGGGTCTACATAGGACCACCTCTATCTGTGGTGTGACCTGTGTACCTGGCTGTGTGTGTGGTGCTTTCAAGGACTGTTGGAGAAAGACATACGACACACCGGAGCTGTACAAACCCTAAACATGTCCAACTTTAGAGAGTTTTGAGTGTCAAACTGTGGAGTGTCTGACATCAAACAGCTTCAAGAGAACAACGCTGTAGATATGAACAATCATCTATCATCATCTCCTGAGGCTGATACAGTAGATACATCATGGTTGGATTGATTTAATGGACTACTTGGATTTGATTTAATGTTTAGGATGTGGAGATTTTAAAGTCAAATGAAATACAATTAATTTAATTCATTATTATAGTAGTAATATATACATATATTCCCTAGGTTGAAAACATTTGTAGATATTTCTGTATATTGTAGTGGTTCCCAAACTGAGGTACATGTAACCCTAGAGGGACTTGAACACCTTTCAGGAGGTACACAGATATTATCACAGTATCACAGATTTATTTATTTTTTTTACATGTGCACAGTCTTTTTTCTCATCCATCAATAATAATTTGAGGTACAACTCTTTAAAATACACCAAAAGGTGTAATTCAAATTTCAAAACAAGAAAAACTTCAGAAATAAATGAATAAAAAGGCCTAAATTCAATGTTAATGTTAGACGAGACTCAGGAAAGAGTTTAGACGAGCCTGCAGACACTAACAATGTATAACAATGTAAAATATAGGAAAGTACAGCTGTAGTAGGTGAGGTTGAGTACATAGTGGCATAGTTTATCACACTAGTGGATGCAGTAATAAAAATCACCACTAGATGTCTCAGCCTGTAAAATGCCTTTTTGTACACAGTTTGCAAATAGTTTGTATACTATTGATGTATAGCTTTTGTATATCGTTTTTGCATATTATAAATGTAGCTTATGTATAGATTTTTTTGTTGCAAACAAATTAAACAAATTAAAATTTGATGTTATATTATGTACCTATAATATTGTAATGCTATTATTTATTCACTGGATTTGTTGTGTTATACATTAAAGACAATAATAAAAACAGATCTATTTCATTTTTTTGGTTAGGTATATTTCATTTGGGGGAGAGGGGGGGACGCCAAAGAAAATCTCACCTTGGGCTCCACATTGGGTAGAGCCGACTCTGCACATACTACTATTTAAACTGGACTTCTAACTGGTTAACATTTTTTTTCTGTTCTACTGCATTATCATTGTTATTGTGAGGCTAATGCTAATGCTAATTGTAAGGCATTCAGGGACAGACAGAGCTGAGACTTTCAACATGGCTGCTGCTTGGTTCAAGGATGTGCAACATCAGATTTGTTTGGACTGCAATGACACCATTCATAAATTATTTCTTAAATAGAGCTTAGATTAACATCTTAGATTAAGCAGATTAACTAAATGTTAAGAATATTGTAGATGATGTCACAGGTTTTCTCAAATAAAGCAAGTTGCTTTACTGATGATGATGTCATAGCTTCTCTCAGAGTCCCAAGCCCAGATAAAAGAGGATGGTTGGACGTTTTCACTACCAATTCCACCCCACATAACAAACTTTTAATTAAATCTGATATTTTAACAATTAACAATACATGACTAAATGTATTTATGTAATGTGGGTCTAAAGCATCAAAGTCATGAAATAATTAGATAACAAACAGTGAGGTCTTTGACCTGCGTTTTGTGCGATAACACGTGTTATAAATTGGTGCTATACAAATAAAAATTGATTGATTAGTGAAGTTATTTTTAGATTTAATGGCTTCTTTCAATGGCAAAATGAAGAAAATAAAAATCAAGAATCAAGAGAAGAAAGTTCATTTTTAGTTCTAACTTTGTCTCTCTCTCTCTGCAGATGTATGCTAGCCTATATTACAGTGCTAAATATATACATACATCTTATGGCCACTGCACTTGTTAATGTTAATGATAGGTTCATGCTAATGGTAAGTTCTTATTAGCTAATGTTAATGCTAGGTAAATGCTATTGATAGGTTAAAGCTAATGCTAGGTTGATGCTATTGTTAGGCTAATGTTAATGCTTGGCTAACGCTAATGTTAGCCCAATGCTAGGCTATTTCTAATGCTATGGTCCTTGAGCCTTGGCTCCTTGGGGCTTTCTCGGTGTGTGTGTGGGGGTAGTGGCTGCTTCTGGACCTAAGATCTCTAAGGCGTCAGGAGGGGCTGCTCGCTCATGAGGGGGGTGGCCTGGAGCTTGGCTCCCGTTGTTGCTGCCGGCCTGGCTGCACCTTCGAGCCCAGGGCGGAGCCTGGGTTCGCAGAAGCAGTTCTTCCAAAAACATTGGTCATGGATGCTCTGGCCTAGGGCCGTGGGATAAACTCGTACTGGGTTTAATCTTAGACACGTTGGTCCCAAATACCTGTTGTAGGTAAAACCACTCACTCCGAAGCTGGGTGCTGTGTCACCACCTTACATTTCTCAACACTTGTCATCAGACTGGCTGAACCAATTACACAACACAAGAAACACAATATGCACAACTATAGCGTCACATTTCACTCTCAACTTAATTTTCCTACCCTAATCCCTCTTCCCTGTTCCCTTCCCCCTCACCTATGTGTAACACTGCCCTCTCTTTTTATATCCTCCCTTAGATAAAGTATTTCTTACCCTTCCTTAGGGAGGGCTGATAAGGGTCCCAATTATAAATAAAAATAAATTAATCTATCTATAAAAGCAAAAAAGGTCTGTGTGTGTGAGCGCGTGTGTGTGTGGAGCGAATATCCCCCCTTAGTCAACCTGTTCCAAGTACCCCAAGTATGTACATTCGTTATTTTGGAGTAATTTGGTGTTGCAAAACGTTCAAAACGTTTATTTTAAGATTACGAACCTCTCAGTAAAGAGCGCGGTATTGAGCGCGCTACTTCCGGTTCCAGGTTCATAACGTCACTGTGTCGCAGCTTGTTTGGGTTCAAAGAAGAAAAAAAAAGTTCAATATTAAAAACGTTTTTCTACCGCTAAAAGTCATTTAAGTTAATATTTCATGGTTATTAATATTATTCTCGTGATTCCAAACTTCCTTTAAATCGCGGGTCACGGACGTCACTTCCTCTTCCGTCTCCATGACTGTGGGCGGCGGCTTTGCTGACGGCCGTTAGCCAATCATATCACAAACATTCTGCTTCTTCAGACAGAGGAATGTAACGTTTTTGTGAGCGGAAGGGTCCACAACACGGCTCTACTATGATTATTGTTTGTTCTGTGCAAGGGTGAGTGTTTCTTCTTTTATTATTCTATGTGTTAAGATGCTAGCAGATACAATGTAAACACACACACACGGCTGATGCGCGTGCGTGCACTACACCAGGATATACATGCTGAACTTGCGACTTTGGTGTTGCAAAACGGTTATTTTTTGGTGGTACTTCCTTGTGTCTTTTTTTTTTTTTTTTTTTTCTCACCAACTTGTGACGGATTACATGCATGACGTGCGTGTGTGAGAGATAACGCATGGAGATGGAGGTAGACAGGGACATACACCACACACACACACACACACACACACACACACACACACACAAACACAGTATTTATAATAAAAATATACTAAATGAGTAAAAGAAAACAAAAAACTAAACAATATTCATACAAAAAGTACACAAAACAAGAACAGAAATGCACAAAAATATACAAAAAGGTTCCAAAAACACACAAAATGATGCAAAAAAACATACATTACAGAAAAATACACCAAACAACAACAATTATGAAAATGACTCAAAATACACAAAAATAAATATTTATACACAAAATGACAACAGAAATGCATAAAACTACACCAAAAAAGATACAAAAATACAAAAAATGTACCAGGCACGACACGGTAACAAAAAACTATAATTACAAAAAAAATGTGCAAAAAGACAGATACAAAAATACACATGACTCCAAAAAACATACATTACAGAAAAGTACACCAAACAAAAAATATATATAAAAATTTGTGAAAAAAACAAACACATTTATCATGTTCATGTCCCATAGAATTAAACCAGGTAAATCTCACGCACACTATTTTACTTTGCACCTGCAAATAAACTCCTTTATAACACTACAGAGTACAGAGTATGTACACCTCTTTTTACATCCAACCTTCAAAATGCATACTCATTTGTCCATAATTGACATCTCTACTTAAGCTCCTCCCACTATGTGAATGCATACTTGCGACGGGCACTGCACTAGTTCATTTATTTGCGATTTAAAAAAATGACCATTGACAGCATGTGCAGATAAGGCAAAAAAAGAGCAACTGTTCCATGAATGTCTGGCCCACAAACCATAGCCTTCCAACATTATGGCCCACAGCAAGATGTAGTTGAATAGCCCTGCACTACATACTACACACCAGTGTGCTGTCTACTCACACACTCAATAAGGCTAACTGAGTTCATACGTATTTAATTATGAATTATTATTTTTTTATTTCAAAGCATTGCTTTCCTTTCTTTCTATCTCTTCTTATTGTCAGTCACACTTTACACTTTTTCACCTTTTTGCACAACATCATATTTCCAACTCCACACAGGTGTCTTTTTTTTTTCATTGTCAATGATTATAAATTTTCCTCATTGTGGGAATAATTATTTTATAGTTTATAGTCTGTACTGTACAGACTTTATTGAGTTTAAAGCCCCCTCCACCAAAAAAAAACTAATGTTTTTACTGATGGTTTATACTGAGATAAATAAAACTGTTGTGAAATGTTTAATCATATTGTTTTATTCTGTTCATCTGTACATTTCACTGCAAGTCAATACATTAATGAACAGCTGTGTGATGTGGTGTTTTCACACAATTTAGGACACGAGTCACTTTTATTTCACAGTTATAGTTTTTATTTCATAAATCTTTAAAAGTAACACTGTAAACAACAGGTAAAATGTGATCTGATCATATTTGATAGTCTACTGCTTCACTTCATTGTTTCTAATAAACAATTGCCGCCTAATTTTAACTGACTTAACACTTTGTTTTTTATTCATATACAAAACATGTTTGTTTTATCATTTCTATCATTTGTTGAACTCTACAGAAATCAACCTGCATTGCATGTGATTGATGCACATTTATCTCCACATCAGCAACTTCTGATTGTTCTTCAGATCAGTTTTACATAAAAATATCAATAAGTTTTTTTTCAGGTTAGTTCACTCCACCATGCTTTCACAGTCATGACAAATTTCCAAACATAAACAAAATAAGCAAATTGCTATAATATTTACAGTATGTTGGCCTCACTGGAGCCAGACTTCAGTATCTGAAGAGAAAAAAACACATTTCACACATTTCCTGAACCAGGGATACAGAAACACATAGATCACAGGGTTAAGCAGAGAGTTGAAGAAAAACAGACCTAAAACAAAAATGTAAACCTTAAACCTTGTTGTAAGTGAAACAATGTAAAGTGGAGTTAAACACATTAGAAACACAACAACCACTACACCCAGAGCTCTAGCAGCTTTCAGCTCTGACCTGTTAACCTTCTGTGAACTCTGAAGTGTCACCACTGTAACATGAGAGCGCATGGCCTGGGCCTGAGACACAGCCACCATAAACACTCTCACATACAGGACCAATATGATGCTGACTGGAATGAAGAAAGTGAAAATTAAATCAATAACTTCACCATGAATGTTTGTGTGATTAATGCACATTAGTTTCCTCTGAAACAATATCATGCCACTGTAAAAGATTCCCAAGTTAGTTTTAACTTTAATAATGATAAACAGTTTTGACTTCAAAATATCAAATACAATGTAATTTTCTAGAAACAACACATCAGCAGGTGTTTTCTTTTCATTCATGGCTAAAGTAAACAGAACTCTAAAAACATTCATCACACATCACCACAGTTTTACAGTGACTGTATTAAATCCCAGCAGCACATTGTCCCTGACTTTTCCTCTTTACAGTATGTTGGCCTCACTGGAGCCAGACTTCAGGATCTGAAGAGAAAAAACACATTTCACACATTTCCTGAACCAGGGATACAGAAACACATAGATCACAGGGTTAAGCAGAGAGTTGAAGAAAACCAGACCTACAACAAAAATAAAAGATGATACATTTTTTACTCCAAACCCTGATGTAAGTAAAACAATGTAAAGTGGAGTTAAACACAATAGAAACACAACAACCACTACACCCAGAGCTCTAGCAGCTTTCAGCTCTGACCTGTTAACCTTCTGTGAACTCTGAAGTGTCACCACTGTAACATGAGAGCGCATGGCCTGGGCCTGAGACACAGCCACTATAAACACTCTCACATACAGGACCACTATGATGCTGAATGGAATGATGAAAGAGAAAATTAGATCAATAACTCCAGCAAAAGGAGGTAAATAAAGTGCACATTCTCCAGCACAGGAATCAAACCCACCTGGATTTTCAATGTTATCTTTGAGTATCACAGTATGATAGACAGTAGAACCAACCCAACATAGGACAATACATATATTTGCTCTGTTTTTAGTGACTTTAGTTTGATAGTGCATTGGATCACAAACAGCCACATAACGATCAACTGATATCAACACAACAGTTCCTATTGAAGCAGAGGGTACAACATAACTTAAAAAAGCATTAAAAACACACCAGCCTGCACCTAAAAACCAACAGCCATTGATAAGGAAAATCATAAAAACCCAGACAAACCCAACAGAGAAATCTGACACAGCCAGAGAGAGGAGGAGGAAGTTGGTGGGAGTGTGCAGCTTCCTGGAGGAGTTAGAGAGAAACACACTGATATCATTATATGATACAACAATTATCATCAAAGCAGAAAACAGCAGGAGTCTAACAACATAACAAGTCATAAAACAACAGAACATGTCAATACCTGAAGTGTGAGATGGAGATGATGACCAGCAGGTTGAGAGTCACAGTGAGCACAGAGATGGAGGACAGGATGATGTGAAGGAGCACAGACACTGAGTGAGAACGCACGATCCTCCTGCATGAAGAGTTTCCCAGGTGTGGATAGCAGAGCTCAGCTTCATCAGGTGTGCTCATAGTGAGGAGAAGAAGATGTTCTGCCTCAGCCTCTCTGATGAACAACTGATATATTATTCCTGCTCCAACACAGGGATGTGGAGGCTGGACCTGAGGACTGGACCTCCCTCAGACACCGTCTGATTGACACATTATTATTCTACTCCTACATTATGCAACACTAAACAATTCTGACCTTTTTCCTTTCATTCTGAATTCTATCAGCTTTGTAAACTCCATACACAGCATTTATTAAAAACACTATTTCGTATTTTCATATATACTGTAGATAATGCTGTAGGAGTGCTGTAAACGTAATAGAAAAATCAGTGAAGCCGGACACCTGTGATTTATTCTCCATTTATTCGGATTATATTCATTTTCACATTAATTTTAAACCTTTTTACTGTAATCAATAATTAGGGCCCGAGCACAATGCGTAGGACCCTATTGTAATGCACCTCGTTTTAATAATTTTTAATATTCTTCTTCTAACAAAAAAGTTCACATCACATTTTTAAGGGCCTAAACACGTTCAAAATCTAATGAAAATTTGAACAAATATTAGCAAAGGCAAAAATTGTATTTGCTTAAGACATCATCACTGAGGAACTTCTGCAAAAGTGTTACCATGACTAATGACATGCTAATTATTGATAGCAGCTTTCATTTATATGCCAAAAAAATGAGTTATGTTTTAACCCAACCTTCATTCATAGTCATAGCGCCACCTATTGGCAATCATAGGCATAATATTTGCACAGAACAATGCAGGAAAGTTTGTGATATAATCCTTGAAAATGGTCAGCTACATCTCAACACTTTAAAATTTCTGCCACACCCCGACATGCAACACACCTCAACGTGCGCCACTTCCCGACATGTGTATGGTTTAAGCACTGGTTACAAGGGGTGTTAGGATACACTCAACTGATATATCAGGATTTGATTCAAATCTAATTTGAATCTCAATATTAGGTCCCCTATTCACTCAAGGGTTAGGAAAGTAACACACATTTAGGCCTGTCAGGTGGGAGCCCGGCCCCTCTGTTGATGGCTGGACCACCGTGTAGCGCACAATTACATCGGGGTGATGCGGTCGAGTGTGTCATGGCCATTGGTGGGCGTTGGGGGTCATTGCTGGGTCGGCCTTGCGGGGTGTGAGGGTGCCTCTCCTCTTTGGGAGTGGCTGGGTGCCTGGCTTGTCGCCTGGTGGTCTTGGGGACGGTCTCCGCATTATATGGGCCCTGGGCGCCCTGGCGCACCAGTGTAGGGAGTGAGTGCGCTGGGGAGATGCTGGCGTCTTCGGTATGATGCTGTTTGCTGGGAGGTGGAGCTCGCTGCTCCGGTGGGTGGCGCTGTCGATTGTCTGGTGGGTCTGTCTCGCTGCCTGCCGGCCGATGGGTGCCCTTGGATGCTTGCGGTGCAGCGTGGGGTGGCCCCCCCCTTGGGCTTTGGCTTGGGGCTGTGCACGGACTGGACCTTCAGAGATCACCTGCTCTTCAAATTATGCAACTTTGGGACTTTTTCTTGTACTTCTCTTGTTTTTTCTGCCAGATCATTAAAGACAATGACAATAAAAAAAATGATCTTGATTAAATAACCCACACTAATCCTGTTCCTTTCATTTTAGAGAGGTTATTTATCTTCAGAATAACTAGTTTAAACCTGCTTGAAAATCCAAATTCTGAGGGACCCAAGATGCAATGTATGAATACATAATTGCTTTTACTTTCAACACTTTCATCAATCTTTCCACCTACTTTAGATCTAACCATAGATTTAAGTTTTTGTCAATTAAAGGTGCGTTCGCACCAACAAACCCTAGAGCGGGAAAAATGTTCTTGGATTTAGGAGGTTGAGTGAGCTCCCAAACCAAGTCTAGAGTGGATCAAACAGGCCAATTCTAAAGCTATTGTTTCCACCAGTCTAAGAGCGTTTCTAATCGTAGTCTAGAGCGATTAGGTAATATCTAAACACAAGCATACTATCAACAGGAAGTGTGTGAGATGATATAGAGTGCACTGTTTTCCAGAACTTCCTAGGATCAGATCTGCAACTCCTTTAAAGGGCCCTTGTTAAGCTAAATTGACTTTACTGTGCTTTAAACATGATGAAGGTCGATTAGGGTTTCATACACATGATCAAAGTGTTTTTTGTTTTTTTTTATTGTTTCCCTCAATCGTTAGTTAGAGGGTAATTTGCTCCTTTCTTACTGCAGGGTGAGCCCAAACACTTCGCTTCAATTTGATGACACGTTCCCACTTTGATGACGAATTTGACGCGGCACTGAGCTGGAGAAGCCACGCCTCCAGGAAGCTCTCTGCCGTGATTGACATGTAAACAAACATTCCCATGAAGGTGAGCTTGTCAGTGTTCTTTGCACAGTGCTATGTATGTATTTTCTACAGTCTATGTATGTACCGGTGAACGCCCCACCCCCACACTCTGTCTCAGGTTTATAAAGCATGAGCTCGGCTACGGAGTGAGTGGGAGGAGGGCAAACTGTCCTCTGGCCCTACGTCACCCTGCGGAGAGGAGGAAGTCAGTGTCCCGTCTATAGACATGCCCACTCATGAATGTGCATAAGTAGGCCACAAATCAGCCTCTTTGTGTAGAGTTGCTCAGAAAGTGACTTTTCAGAGGCTAAAACAGGCGAGTTTGGGAAAATAAACCTCAAATACTGTTTTTGAGGTTTATAGAACAAATGGAGATGGGTGAAAAATAGTATGACGTGGCCTTTAAGTGGGAGATTTTTACCTTCCTGATCGACTGTGTACTTTTATTTCTGCAGTGCCTGAAGGCAAGCCAGTCAACATGGGACTGAGAGGAACAGGCTTTCCTCCACAGGGCATTCTTGTTAGATAAGTTCTGCAATGTCATGGGAGAATCAGGGACATTTGGTCCTCATGTTTTTCAGCGGGGCACGTTTGTTGATGATTAGGCTAAAAGTGTTCTCGAAATATGACCAGGCACCATCTAAGGAGGAGAAAGAATTGATTCTGTCCCAATTTACTGCTGCAATGTCTTGAAGAAAGGACTGCATATTAAAGATCTTCAAAATGTGCTTAGTCACAATTACTGATGGCCATTTGACTGAGCAGCCAGAATGTGTACATGCAATGAAACAGAGGTCACTCATTTGGCTGAAAACTTCAGGTTAATAGTTCTAGTGATGGTGTTTGTGAATGAGGTGCTATTTGCTCTGAGGCCTTTCTCCATACAAGGGTGGAACATTTGCACAGGAGTTATGAGTATTCTCTCATTTACATAAATTCAAATAAGACTGGAGCAACTGGTGGTGGCGGCGCAGTTTTTATGTTTATATCATGGTTTACGTATGTTCTGTGAATTGCACAATGTCATTTTTTCTGTGGTTTCATGTTGCAAAGGCAGCACAATTCTTTTGAAGATCGTACCATTGGTCAAGTCTTGGTCTTGGATAATGTGGTCTTGAGTACAACACGACTGTAGGTATTGCACATTTGAGTTTACGTGGTATGATGGTTGTGGTCTTTCTCTTCATTTGGTATCTCCGTTATGAAGACTGTACTTGAAGTTTATTTTGGGGACATTTTACCTCTCATTTGAGAGGCTTCTTCAGTTTATTTTAAAACATCATCACTTCATCTTTTTTTTTTTTAAATGTGTCAATTATTATGCATGATGAAGGCTTCTTCTCTGAAATTGACAAGTTTGACAGATATTAAAGTCCAGGAGATTCTGACCAATTTTGTCAAAGATGAGGTCCAGCATGGTTTTCCCACTTCTTCTCCTTACACCATGGCCACTACAGGCCTTTAAACAGGACTGAAATGCAAAGAATGGGTTTTTTATTAACCTACAAACTGGCTGACTCAAGGAATGTGTTAAATGAAGCTTCTGTGGTCAGATTCAGAATGTTCAGAGTCAGAAAATTCCTACTTTTTCAAATTCCTTTTGCATCATAATTTGAGAAGACTCTTAATTATCAGGAGAGCAACATGGTTACATGACTAAAGAATGTTGTTGCTCAGTGAAACACATTGGTTGAATGGAGGGTTGGGTTTACCTTCATGTGTTTACTTTGTTTTTCTTCACACCTTTGATTGGACCAATCCCTGTGGGACTGAGGCTGAGTCAGCAGGTAATGATACAAGGTGTGGCCTCAGAGAATAACACACACACAGTGTAGTTCTCTGTCACTATGATATCTGATGTAATGAATCCTCTCTCTACCTGTGAACAGCCCCCAGAGTCAAACCTCAAAGGTCAGGTACTGAAAGGTTACAGGTATAGTGTATATGTGAACATTAAATATTACATGTATCTTTGAGTCTGAGGTTTATCTTGTTTTCTAATCAGATGCTGTCACAGACAGATTGAATACAATTGTAGTTTAACACCAATAACTTCTTCCTAAATTCAAACCAAGTAAATAATCCAAACTGGTGGTTCTTCATTTATCCTACGTCATGTCAGAGCTTAGTCCCACTGTGTCAAAACATCAAAACTTCTACCAAGAACCAGCCATGATCTGAAAATCATCAAGCAGGTAGCTTGACCTTCAATCTGTCATCAGCACCAGTTTTTAATCTGAAACAAACTGAATCAAACAGAGAAAGAAACATTTATCAGTATTGAAAACAATGCATGTGACCCTCTGTAAACAGGTCTGTGAGCAACTGACAGATCTCCACCCACGAGTTAAATCCTGTCCAAAGATCAAATTTAAGAGAATCCACCATCATTGCCTTTACTGGTTTTTGTGGACATGGGCTCTATACTCTGATATTTCCCCCAAAGGAGAACATATGTTCAAAAAGTCTGATATTTGGGAGCAAAAAGAGACATTTATTCAGAGACAAAAACAAATAAGCAGCACATCTCACATTTTTAATATACATTAAGGTTTCTCATTCATGAAAGGGTAATGTTCACTGTAGTACAGGTAGGTGCCAACCCAATTTTTACAGATCTGTTAAAAAATGGAAA
The DNA here is from genome assembly GCF_900634775.1 of Gouania willdenowi. Taxonomy (NCBI): domain Eukaryota; kingdom Metazoa; phylum Chordata; class Actinopteri; order Blenniiformes; family Gobiesocidae; genus Gouania; species Gouania willdenowi. The sequence goes on along the minus strand of NW_021145074.1, from coordinate 187,627 downwards.
CTGCATATTTCATAAATATGTAATGCAATAAACGCTGATTATTAGCTGCCAAAAATGGGTCACTTACACATTTAAGATTATCAGGTATATGCTATGGGACCATTATTGTAGCAAAAGTATTTGCAAATGTACTTTGATGTGTGATCTGTAAATATTAGACCTAGATTTGATGAGTTCTGTGTCTTTTGCTACACATTTGCAGAAAAGTCACGTGTGTGCAGCAGTTTGTAAATCTGTGCGTGAGAATACCACCAGGGCATGCACATTTTAAGCTCTATTAAAGAGCATCTATAATGGTAAAAGTTTAGTCAGGTTAATTACTTTAAAAGTAATTTCAGAGCAGGCAGGAGATAATTATACATTTGCTGCTATTTTACTCAGAACAGTCATAGTGGCTGTAGTGACACAGTTGGTGACCAGACTAAATGGTTGTTCCAGTTGCTCCAGTGGAGCCACCATGAACCACCAGCTCTGGTAGCTGATTGTGACTGTTGGTAGCTGACACAAAGTGACTGGAGTTTTTATTTACTCACTGACTTCAGCCACCTTGTGCTACTGAGTGGACAAGAACCATCATTGTGTTGGGTCACAGAATTTATCACAACACCTGTCCAAAAAAGTCATAGTTGCTGGCGCTGTGATTGTGTGTCCATTGAAGGATATTTCTTGTCTCTTAATTTCTCTGCCCTGCCTTTTCATTGATTAACTTACATTCTCCATTTTAGCTGTTTTTTCCCTTGTGCTGCTGCAGTGTTGTTGAAATATATAATACATAAAGAAAAACAGCTGTTCATCAGCCTGTTATTGATCAGCCCACCAAGAAAACTCCTGGTACTCATGATGGTCCATCCACCCCTGTGTGTACTTGTTACTGTTTGATCATTTTGCCTTTGGAAGCTCACCAAGAAGATCTGTTTGTTTTATTATAAAAATATCAATATTTTCTTTCTTTCAGTTTATACATGTTGGCACACTCACCTCAACTCTACAGTGTGTTAGCAGCAACTATAAGAGTTAATCTATTTATTAGTGTTTTACCATCCTGTTGGGTTGGGTTTGGGGGGCTCCCGTTGGCCTGGGGACTGGTGGGGGGGCTGTGGCTCCCGCCTGGGGGGCGGGCGGTGCCGTGCCGGGTGGGTTGGCTGGGGAGTGGTCGCGTTGGGGGGCCTGGGGTGGTGGGGTCCGTGGCTCCGGTCCGGGGGGATCCGGGGTGGGGGTGGCTGCTGCCCGGGGTCGGCGATTGCCTCCTGGGTCGCTGGGTGGCGGGGTGTGGCTGTGGGTTGCTCCGTCGGCCCTTGCGGGTCCTCGGCTTGGCTCCCTGAGGTGCACCTTCACCAGGGATGTCGCTTGTGCGACGGGCCGGGCGGGGCCCCCCTCCGGGGCTTTTTTTTTTTTTTTTTTGTGGACCGCAATGGCCGGGGTGTGGCCAGTACGGCTAGGGGTGTGAGGTGGGGGGTGCTATGGGGCCTCCCCGGGGGTCGTGTTGGGTGGGTGTGCGGGGGCGCGGCGCGTGGCTCTTGTCCTGGTGGATCCGCGTCGGGATTGGCTGGTCTGCTGGCTGGGTGCACCGGGCGCCGTGGGCGCCATTCCAGGGCGGGGGTGTCCCGGGGGTGGATCCGTGGTCTGGGTGTCCGTGGCCGTGCTCTCCTGTCATCTGCCCGGGGGCCGTCTGCGGCTCGTGGCGGCGCTGCGCAGCCTTGGGCGGGGCGGGGCTAGTGGCCTGGGGCCCGCTGTCGTCCGGGGTGTGCCGGCGTCGGGGGGGTGTCTTGTGCCGGTGCGTGGGTCGTCGGGCACGACGGGGAGGGGGGGGCTCTACTGGCGCCGTTGGTGTGGGATGGCGGTACCGGGCTGGGGGTGCTTCGGTACTCGGGCTTGCCGGTCCGTGGCTGGCGGGGTGGCCCTGCTTGGCGGTGGATGGTGTCCTCTTTTGTCGGGGGGGCCGGGGCCGCCTTCCGTTGGAGGGTGTTGTATCGTGGCGCCGGGCGGCCCTGGTGCGGGCGCGGGCCTCCCCCCTGCTCGGCCGCTCTCCTTGGCGGTGGGGGGGCGCCGCTCTGGGCCGGCGTGCGGCGGGGGTCGCCCCCTTGGGCACCGGGGGATGGGGTTGGTGCCTGGCTGCGCCCGGGGGTGGGGGGTGCCGCCGTGCTCCGCGGGGCCGTCGCGGTCTGGGGGGTGCCGTGGGGGGGGTCTCCGGCTTTGCTGCTCCGGGGCCCACAGTGCCGCTTGCCCGTCCACACCATCTACCATCTCGCGTGGCCCGCCATGCGGACGGGCCCGGCTCACACCGGACAGGCCTCCTACATGTACACTTCACCTCACTCCCAGCTGGTCTGGCCCATTCACAAAATGCACCACACACCCATACCCAATCCTTGGGGGGCTGGATGGTGGGACTGGGGGTGGAGGGGGCCGCCACCTGTGTCACTATGTAGTGGCGTGGGGGCGGCACTCCCACCTCTAGTTACCCTACTAATCCCTCCAATTTTAATCACACCTCAACATGCCACCCCACCATGCCTATTACACCATGTTATGGCAAATTTTATATTCATCATCATATCCTCAAATGTATGTTCATGTGTACAATTTGTCATGTTTTAATACATGACGACTCCATTAATCTTTACACTTTTGAACAGCTGAATCATGATTAAACAGTACAGATCGTATTATTCTCAGTGCAGCACAGTCTCTGCCAAGGCCAGAATCTCTGCAGACATACACTGACGTACACACTTATCAAGACAGATAAAGACTGGAGCCAAACCTTCTCATAACATCTTCATCATCCTCCAACATTGCCACTATGGGCATCTGACTCCCTCCCTTTTGTCTCTCACTGTTGGGACCTTTTCTTATCTGTATAAAAAGCTTAAGCTTTGAAACTGTTGGCGCGGGGCGCGGCACTTCCTTCGGACGTCCGCCTGGACGGACGCCAATTTTGTTTCACTTTGTTCCATTTTGTACCTTTTTTCTTAGTTTAGAATAAACATTTTTTATATAAAATCATCAATGCTTCTCCTGGATTCCATCATTCAACCAGAGCAATGAATCATGTCTCAAATGAGGTCAACCGTAAATTCTGCCGTAACAACCACATACACATATATCCACAGAGGCAGGATGGGGAGCACCGCTCCCCTCCATCCCCCTTCTTTTAATTACACCCCATACATTCACTAAACACACACACTCACACAGGGGATAGGGAAGTGCCTCTCCATTGGGGAATGGAGAGGCACCATAACAGGGTGGTGGGTTGGTTCACATATTTGGGCCTCTCCAGTGGGGGCCTGGCCCCCCTGTTGGTGGCTGGGCCACTGCATAGAGTAAAAATACATCAGGATGGTGCGGTCGGGCGTGGCGGTGGGTCTCGGGGGGGCTTTGCTGGGGTCTCTCCTTGCGGGGTCTTTCCGGGCGGTGTCGGCCTGGTGGGGCGCGGGGGTGCTTCCTCCCCTTGGGTGTGGCTTGGTGCTTGTTTCGTCTCCTGGTGGCCTTGGGGGCAGGCCCCGCGGTGTGCGGACCGGGGGCGGCCTGCCTCGCCGGTTTGGGGGGTGGGTGTGCTGGGAGTGTGCTAGTGTCCTCGCCAGGGTTGGGGCGGGGTTGCTTGGCGCCTCGGAATGATGCTGTTTACTGGGGGGCGGCGCTAGCTGTTCCGGTGGTGGAGGTTGCTGGCGGCCGCCTGGTGGGTCTGTCCTGCCATCTGGGGACTGGTGAGTGGGTCCGGGGCATCTTTGGCTGGGGGCTGCTGTTCCACACTTGATGTGTGCCGTTGGGGTGCCTCCGTCCTCGCGGTAGGGATCGCCGGTTGCTCACGGGCCGGGGGGGGGCGCTGGGTTGGATCGGTGGCGTGGTGCGCTGGGTCCTTGGCTCCTTGAGGCTTTCTCGGGTCTGTATGGGGGGGGCGATGGCTGCCTCTCGGCTTGGGATCTTGGGGGTGTTCGGGGGGGCTGCTTGGCCGTGGGGTGGTCGCCGGGGGCCCCTAGATTGCCCGCTCTTGCTGCTGGCCTGACTGCTTCTTCGGGCCCGGGGGCGGCTCGTGGGTTTTGCAGTGGCGGTTCTTGGAAATACATTTGTCATGGATGCACTGGCCTTGGGCTGTGGGATAACACTCATACTGGGCTCAACCATAGACACGTTGTTCCCAAATACCTGTTTTATGGAATTTCCACTCACTTCCTCCTCTGTTCACAGCCACCACCATTATTCCTAAGCCGCACACTGGTTACCAAACTGGCTTGACAACACAACAATAAGCACAATATACACAACCACAATTTCACATCGCATCACTTGAAACCTATCAACTATTCCCCACCCATTCCATATCCTATCTTGTATCCCTCTTCCCTGTTAACTTCCCCACCCCCCTCCACCCCCTCAACTTGGTGTAACACTGCCCTCTCTTTTTTACATCCTCCCTTTAATAAAGTATTTACCCTTCCCTAGGGAGGGCTGGTGATGGTCACAATTATGCAATGAAATAAATAAATTTATTTAATTGCAATAATAAAATATGCATTGCTGTTAAAAGATTGCACTTCTTGTAGTGTTAACCTTCAACAGAATGTGCAGACAAGGTAAAGAAAGAAAAAAAAAAAAAATATATATATATATATATATATTGTAAAATGACTTAGAAAGGTATATTGATCATTCAAAACCCAATTAACTATTGTAATTCATTTATTCAGTTGTCCTTGTGTTTTGGCTTTTGACATAAAGAACATTTATTATTGGCTGCTGACAAAAGGTAATCTAAATTCCACTTTTAAAAGTAAACAAAATATTTAAATTCTCTTCCAATTTTAAAGTTAAAAACAAGTATATGCTCAATTATTTTTTTTCTTTTTAAAAAACATATAGATACAGTTTATATTTAATATCTCAAACACAAACATAAAGGTACATTTACACCGAATGCGACTTCATTGACTATAGTTGTTTAAGTTGCCCGTGATGAGTTGCTTGAACATAGTCACGCTTTTCGCTCACTTCATTCCTTCATCTACCTCAGTGGGAGAAACTCATTGTTGATTGGAGATCACGACACAGCGTCACTCAAAGTTGCTTCAAAAGTTCAACATTTTCAACTAGTTGCAACTTCCAACGACTTAATCTCGCGAGTTGCGTCGCTTCAAGGGAGGTCACTTGACGTTGCGTCATTTACATAGATTTTTTAATTATTTTTTTTTAACCTTTATTTATCCAGGAAAAGTCCCATTGAGGTTAAAAACCTCTTTTTCAAAGGAGTCCTAGAGAAGTTACACTCACAACATTCTGACAGCAATTAAAATGATTAAAAAAAACTGCTAAAAGCAATTAAAGTTAAACATTTTGAATGTAATCTAGTCGCTAAAGTCGCGTTTGGTGTGAACACACCTTAAAAATCAGATCCCCTCCCCATGGTAGAACAAAACACAATCCTATTTTATTTAAGAAGTGAGAAAATGGTTCTTGTAGTCTCTGATATTTGTAGCAGGGGTGTTTTTGACCTCAATTTAATGACATACCGTTCTGACAATTTTCGCGATTTATCAAAAACATGTAATTATAAAATAAATATATTTCAAAAATGTATTTGATGTCATATTTAATATCAAATGTCGACAATGAAGAGACACATCTTCAATAAAACAATTTCAGTCGCTTCTAAATTGATTTTAGCGTCAGATGACAGAAAGTAACAAATTAATAGTCAAAAACATTTTGACTTCGCAATAAATGTTGCTGTAAATTGTCCATGACATCGTCATTATACACGACTGATAATGTTTAGGGTCTTAAAATGATCCCAGTCCATTCCAAATTTTGGTTAATTTCAGTTTTTTCAATTTTGCTGAAAAGTTAGGGGTAATGTTAATACAGGGACTATATTTAGACAATAATTGTTGATTCTTGTCAAAAATTAAAATTTTCTAAGTTTGGAGAATGGACTGGGATCATTTTAAGACCTTAAATAATACTCTGCCATGTATATATGTATAAAGTCGCAGAACTCATTCAATCTAGGTCTAATATTTACAGATCACACATCAAAGTACATTTGAAAATACATTTGCTACAATAATGGTCCCATAGCATATACAGTCCCTGATAATCTTAAATGTGTAAACTGATCTGTTTTTGGCAGCTAATAATCAGTGTTTATTACATCACATATTTATAAAATATGCAGTTTCCATTTTTTAACAGATCTGTAAATATTGGGTTGGTACCTACCTGCACTACAGTGAACATTACCCTTTCATGAATGAGAAACCTTAATGTATATTAAAAATGTGAAATGTGCTGCTTATTTGTTTTTGTCTCTGAATAAATGTCTCTTTTTGCTCCCAAATATCAGACTTTTTGAACATATGTTCTCCTTTGGGGGAAATGTCAGAGTATAGAGCCCATGTCCACTAAGACCAGTAAAGGCAATGATGGTGGTTTCTCTTAAATTAAGTGTTGTAATGATTACGGGAACACGTTTTTTGTAAACTCAACATTAAGCTAGTGGAGGTCGTGGGATCTTTGGACAGGATTTAACTTGTGGATGGAGATCTGTCAGTTGCTCACAGACCTGTTTACAGAGGGTCACATGTATTGTTTCTAATACTGATAAATGTTACTTTCTCTGTTTGATTCAGTTTGTTTCAGATTAAAAACTGGTGCTGATGACAGATTGAACGTCAAGCTACCTGCTTGATGATTTTCAGATCACGGCTGGTTCTTGGTAGAAGTTTTGATGTTTTGACACAGTGGGACTAAGCTCTGACATGACGTAGGATAAATGAAGAACCACCAGTTTGGATTATTTACTTGGTATGAATTTAGGAAGAAGTTATTGGTGTTAAACTACATTTGTATTCAATCTGTCTGTGACAGCATCTGATTAGAAAACAAGATAGACCTCAGACTCAAAGATACATGTAATATTTAATGTTCACATATACACTATACCTGTAACCTTTCAGTACCTGACCTTTGAGGTTTGACTCTGGGGGCTGTTCACAGGTAGAGAGAGGATTCATTACATCAGATATCATAGTGATAGAGAACTACACTGTGTGTGTGTTATTCTCTGAGGCCACACCTTGTATCATTACCTGCTGACTCAGCCTCAGTCCCACAGGGATTGGTCCAATCAAAGGTGTGAAGAAAAACAAAGTAAACACATGAAGGTAAACCCAACCCTCCATTCAACCAACGTGTTTCACTGAGCAACAACATTCTTTAGTCATGTAACCATGTTGCTCTCCTGATAATTAAGAGTCTTATGATGGAGGAGGATGGATTTTGTGTGAAATAGTAGGAATTTTCTGACTCTGAACATTCTGAATCTGACCGCAGAAGCTGAATTTAACACATTCCTTGAGTCAGCCAGTTTGTAGGTGAATAAAAAGCCTGTTCTTTGCATTTTGGCCCTGTTTTAAAGGCCTGTAGTGGCCATGGTGTAAGGAGAAGAAGTGGGAAAACCATGCTGGATCTCATCTTTGACAAAATAGGTCAGAAGCTCCTAGACTTCAATGTCTGTCCACTTGTCATTTTCAGAGAAGAAGCCTTCATCATGCATAATAATTGACACATTTTCTTTAAAAGATGAAGTGATGATGCTTTAAAATAAACTAAAGAAGCCTCTCAGATGAGAGGTGAAATGTCCCCAAAAGAAACTTCAAGTCCAGTTGCCGCAACTGAGATACCAAATGAAGAGAAAGACCACAACCATCATACCACGTAAACTCAAATGTGCAATGCCCACAGTAGTGTTGTACTCAAGACCACATTATCCAAGACCAAGACTTGAATGAACCAAGACCACAACATGATCAATGGCCAGATCTTCAAAAGGATTGTGCAGCATTTGCAACACAAAACCAAAGAAAAAATGACGTGTTGCAATTAACAGAGCATACGCAAACCGTGATATAAACGCAAACTGCGCCTCAGCCACCTGTTGCGCCGGTCTCATTTGAATTTATGTAAATGAGGGAACACTCATAACTCCTGTGCATATTTGCCACCCTCGTATGGAAAAAGGCCTCAGAGCAAATAGCACCTCATCCACAAACACCAGCGTTATTTGCCACTTGCAGTTAGAGCAGCACAGTTACCGCTGGTGAGACCCGTGAATTAAATCAGTGCATTTTCACCTTCACTCTCTCACATGGGTAAATACAGTGCTTTAAGTGGGCCAGTATACAACTCCTAGCACCTTACATCTCTTCTGAAACTGTTCTCCTGGGTGCAGGGCTGGACTGGGACAAAAAATCGGCCTGAGCACTTTGAGCCGAGGTATTGATGGAAAGACAATGAAGCCTATGAATGAAAACAAACTTTATTGTGACAATGCTTATACACTGTCTTGTTGGTGTATATGTACTTGTCTATTAAACGTAAACCTACACCATCCTCCTAGTGCCGTTATTCTATACAGTACTTAACAGAAACCTAAAAGCTGCTTGGTCTAGTTAACCTCCTGAACAATGTACAACATATAATGGGATCCTGAAATTAGGACAGAGAGGAATAGAAGTGAGACATGATCATTGATGAATATTAAAATGAATAAATGACAGATTTAGTGATATTTTCATAGACTATTTATTCACCACATCAGCACATCAACAGAACATTTCCTCAAACATGGCAACCTTTAAAAAGTGAAAGGAGACAAACAGAGAAAGAAAAACACCTGATGAACTTGATCAGATGACCACAGTACCGGTATCTTCACTCGAGAAAAATTGTTGAATTATGTTTTTTTTTTTACAGTATTTACTTAGAGGAACCTCCTGAACAAACAATGAACAACATATGATGGGATCCTGAAAACAGGACACAGAGGAACATGAGATGAGATGAATAATAAAATGTATAAATTACAGATTATGATTAAGTGATATTTTCACAGACTATGTACTCACCACATCAATAAACAGTCACCTTAGACCTCCACAGCAGTAACACAGACATGGCAACCTTTAAAAAGTGTAAGGAGACAAACAGAGAAAGGTGAGAAATAAACACATATTGGACTTGATCAGATGATCACAGTATTGATATGTTCACTCTAGAAAAATAGCTGAATCATGTATTCTATACAATACTTACTGAGAGGAAACAACGACAGGCTCCCAAAAATGAGTGACATCATCCTATAAGAGACAATGAGAGGTTAAGGCTGGAAGAAAACAGCTGTTTGTATAAACAATACCTCATTCTTATACATTAAGACCTTTTAAGATGCACTAATTCTAATAAATTCTAATTTAAGCATTTTCTTAGCACTTGTTTGCGCTCAAGTTCGATGCAAAACGTTTTACTCTGGACTGTACTTTGTGTAATGACAGTAAAGTTTAATCTCATCTTATTTGATACATTATAATGAGTGTTTTGATAATTTCATTTTACATCATTTTTACACATATAGCTACTCAAAGGGTAAACAAATGTAAACAAAAAGGGGGCTGGCTCACATCGCGCTACGGTAACCCACAAGGACGGAATGTGAAAAAAGTCTGAAAAAACTGTGGTGGAAAAACAATAATGATTAAATACATCTTTTTTTTAACTCGAATTTGTAAAAACAAAAATCGTCTTTATCTATACAATTGATACATTTTTTTGTTTTGCCCAGCCCTACAGCAGAGAGCACTTATATCAAATGAAAAACATTGAAGAGAGCAGTAGGAAAACCCTGTTGTGCTAGCTAGCATGCACAGTGAGCTATATTGTAAAATTTCCTACTTCTAATGACTGATTGTGTTATAGTTAGCAAGCACAACAAAAATAATTACACCCAAACTTGATTCATATGATATCTGACCCAGGTAGACGACAGTTCATCACTTCTTACTTGTAGTTCAGATTCCCTCCACTCTTACCTGCGGCGGCCGCTGGTCTTTCCTCCTCCTGTTTCCCCTTCCTCTCATCCACCTGACGACCACCTCCACCATCATCACCTGTGGGCTGTGGACGCTTAAGATGCTGCTGCTTCTGAAGACGGAGCTCTGCCATAGCCATCAGCAAACATCTGTGTTATTTTCACACATTTGGCAACATCTGCCTGAAGAACTTGTTTCAATTTATGTCGATTTTTAAAAAATGGTAAACTAATGGTATTAGTTTAATTAAACTAATGGTATTAGTTGAATTCACCCAGCGGTGCCTGGGTGAATTAAACTGGGAGATGATCAACCCAAATGACGTAGTTTTGCAGCAATGTAATGCTTAAAATCCCTCCCACATTATATCTGAGCCTACCAGACCCAACCCCAAAACCCCCTCATCCTCCACATTAATTAACTTCATTCTTACTAATGCTTCTTCAAACTATCAACCTGGAGTTTTCAGCCAAATGAGTGACCTCTGTGTTATTGTATGTACACATTCTGGCTGTTTAGTCAACTGGCCATCAGTAATTGTGACTAAGCACATTTTGAAAATCTTTAACACGCAGTCCTTTCTTCAAGTCATTGCAGCAGTAAATTGGGACAGAATCAATCCTTTCTTCTCCTTAGATGGTGTCTGGTCATATTACAAGAATACTTTTAGCCTAATCATCAACAATTGCGTGTTCGTCTCATGTTGACTGGCTTTCCTTCAGGCAATGCAGAAATACAAGTATACACAGTCAATCAGGAAAACCAAAATCTCCCACTAAAAGGCCCCATGTCATGCTATCAATCACAGCAGAGAGCTTCCTGGAGGCGTGGCTTCTCCAGCTCAGTGCCGTGTCAAATTTGTCATCAAAGTGGGAACACGTTATCAAATTGAAGCGAGGTGTTTGGGCTCACCCTGCAGTAAGAAAGGAGCAAATCACCCTCTAACTAACGATTGATGGAATCAATGAAAAAAACACTTAGGACATGTGTATGAAGCCCTAATAGTACTTTATGATCTTTAAAGCACAGAAAAGTCCATTTAGCGTTACATGGGCCCTTTAAAAGAGATGTAGATCCGATGCTCGGAAGTTCTGCAAAACAGTGCACTCTATATCATCTCCCACACTTCCTGTCGATAGTGCGCTTGTGTTTAAATATTACTTAATCGCTCTAGACTACGATTAGAAACGCTCTTACACTGGTGGAAACAATAGCTCTAGAATTGGCCTGTTTGACCGCTCACATAGCCCCCCCCTGGTGCGCGACCAACAGCCTCTGCCACGAGAAGGAGTCCCACCAACGGCACATACTTGGCGTTGTGCAGCAGCCCTCAGCCAAGGGTGACCGGAGCCACTCATCGGCCGGCAGACAGTAAGACAGTCCATCCAGGGAATTGAAAGCACCCACCACCCACCGGAACAGTAAGCACCACCTCCCAGCAAACAACATCATCCCGAAGAGCCACGCTACCCTGCTCCAACCCTGGTACAGACGCCAGCATCTCCCAAGCGCACCCACTCCCCACACTGGTGCGCCAGGCCGCCCAGGGCCCATATACCACGGAGACCGTCCCCAAGACCACCAGGAGACGAGCCAGGCACCCAGCCACACCCGAAGAGGAGAGGCACCCCACACTCCCCGCACGCACCCCCCCAATGTAATTGTGCGCTACACGGTGGTTCAGCCATCAACAGAGGGGCCGGGCTCCCTCCTGAGGGGCCTAAATTTATGAACCCACCCACCACTCTGTGATTTTTAATGTGTGTAGGTCCTCAAAAATGTGATAACGTTTTAGTAAGAAGAAGAATATTAATAATAATAAAAACGAGGTGCATTACAATAGGGTCCGACGCACTGTTGTGCTCGGGCCCTAATTATTGATTCCAGTAAAAAGGTTTAAAAGTAATGTGAAAATAAATATAATCCGAATAAATGGAGAATGAGTCACAGGTGTTCAGCTTCGCTGATTTTTCTATTATGTTTACAGTACTCCTATGAAAGGATTATTAATATAATGTATGAGAATAAGAATCAGATCTCAGCACTGAGTGTTTCTAATAAATGCTGAGTATGGAGTTAACTAAGCTGATAGGATTCAGTACGAATGGAAAAAGGTCAGAATTGTTTAGTGTTGCATCATGTAGGAGTAGAATAATAATCTGTCAATCAGACGGTGTCTGAGGGAGGTCCAGTCCTCAGGTCCAGCCTCCACATCCCTGTGTTGGAGCAGGAATAATATATCAGTTGTTCATCAGAGAGGCTGAGGCAGAACATCTTCTTCTCCTCACTATGAGCACACCTGATGAAGCTGAGCTCTGCTATCCACACCTGGGAAACTCTTCATGCAGGAGGATCGTGCGTTCTCACTCAGTGTCTGTGCTCCTTCACATCATCCTGTCCTCCATCTCTGTGCTCACTGTGACTCTCAACCTGCTGGTCATCATCTCCATCTCACACTTCAGGTATTGACATGTTCTGTTGTTTTATGACTTGTTATGTTGTTAGACTCCTGCTGTTTTCTGCTTTGATGATAATTGTTGTATCATATAATGATATCAGTGTGTTTCTCTCTAACTCCTCCAGGAAGCTGCACACTCCCACCAACTACCTCCTCCTCTCTCTGGCTGTGTCAGATTTCTCTGTTGGGTTTGTCTGGGTTTTTATAATATTTCTTATTGATGGATGCTGGTTTTTAGGTGCAGACTTGTGTGTCTTTAATGCAGCATTAGGTTTTGTTTCGACCTCTGCTTCAGTAGGAACTGTTGTGCTGATATCAGTTGATCGTTATGTGGCTGTTTGTGATCCAATGCACTATCAAACTAAAGTCACTAAAAACAGAGCAAAGATATGTATTGTCCTATGTTGGGTCTGTTCTACTATCTTTCACTGTCTGAGGCTAAATAATATTGTAGAAAAACCAGGTGAGTTTGATTCCTGCACTGGAGAGTGTACGATTTATATCCATCCTGTTGCTGAAATTATGAATGTTGTTCTCAGTTTCTTCATTCCAATCAGCATCATAGTGGTCCTGTATGTGAGAGTGTTTATGGTGGCTGTGTCTCAGGCCCAGGCCATGCGCTCTCATGTTACAGTGGTGACACTTCAGAGTTCACTGAAGGTTAACAGGTCAGAGCTGAAAGCTGCTAGAGCTCTGGGTGTAGTGGTTGTTGTGTTTCTAATGTGTTTAACTCCACTTTACCTTGTTGTACTTACATCAGGGTTTGGAGTGAAAAGTTTATCATCTTACATTTTTGTTGCAGGCCTGTTTTTCTTCAACTCTCTGCTTAACCCTGTGATCTATGTGTTTCTGTATCCCTGGTTCAGGAAATGTGTGAAATGTGTTTTTTCTCTTCATATCCTGAAGTCTGGCTCCAGTGAGGCCAACATACTGTAAAGAGGAAAAGTCAGGGACAATGTGCTGCTGGGATTTAATACAGTCACTGTAAAACTGTGGTGATGTGTGATGAATGTTTTTAGAGTTCTGTTTACTTTAGCCATGAATGAAAAGAAAACACCTGCTGATGTGTTGTTTCTAGAATGAAGTCAAAACTGTTTATAATTTATAAAGTTAAAACTAACTTGGGGATATTTTACAGTGGCATGATATTGTTTCAGAGGAAACTAATGTGCATTAATCACACAAACATTCATGGTGGACTTATTGATTTAATTTTCTCTTTCATCATTCCAGTCAGCATCATAGTGGTTCTGTATGTGAGAGTGTTTATGGTGGCTGTGTCTCAGGCCCAGGCCATGTGCTCTCATGTTACAGTGGTGACACTTCAGAGTTCACTGAATGTTAACAGGTCAGAGCTGAAAGCTGCTAGAGCTCTGGGTGTAGTGGTTGTTGTGTTTCTAATGTGTTTAACTTCATTTTACCTTGTTTCACTTAAAACAGGATTTGAAGAGAAAAGTTTATCATCTTACATTTTTGTTATTTGTCTGTTTCTCTTCAACTCTCTGCTTAACCCTGTGATCTATGTGTTTCTGTATCCCTGGTTCAGGAAATGTGTGAAATGTGTTTTTTCTCTTCAGATCCTGAAGTCTGGCTCTTGTGAGGCCAACATACTGTAAATCTTATAACAATTTACTTATTTTGTTTATGTTTGGAGATTTGTCATGACTATGAAAGCATGGTGGAGTGAACTAAATTGAAAGAAATAACTTTTAGGTGATCAATCTGTTGTTGTGTCACAGACCTGACATGTTTTTATATTTTTATGTAAAACTGATCTGAAGAACAATCAGAAGTTGCTGATGTAGAGATAAATGTGCACCAATCACATGCACAGCAGGTTGATTTCTGTAGAGTTCAACAAATGATAGAAATGACAAAACATACATGTTTCATATGTGAATAAAACACCTCATCTATTACAGTTTGTTTAAACAAAGCATAAAGTAAGTTAAAGTTAGGCAATAGTTTATTAGGAACAATGAAATAAATCAGCAGATGATCAAATATGATCAGATCACACTTTACCTCTGTTGTTTACAATGTTACTTTTATAGATTTATGAAATAAAAACTATAACTGTGAAATAAAAGTGACTTGTGACCTCATTTGTATGAAAACACCACATCACACAGCTGTTCATTAATGTATTGACTTGCAGTGAAATGTAGTTTTTTTGGTGGAGGGGGCTTTAAACTCAATAAAGTCTGTACAGTACAGACTATAAGCTATAAAATAATTATCCCACAATGAGGAACATTTATAATCATTGACAATGAAAAAAAAAGACACCTGTGTGGAGTTGGAAACATGATGTTGTGCAAAAATGTGAAAAAGTGTAAAGTGTAACTGACAATAAGAAGAGATAGAAAGAAAGGAAAACAATGCTTTGAAATAAAAATAAAAAAAGTCATAATTAAATATGTATTAACTTAACTCAGTTAGCCTTATTGAGTGTGTGAGTAGAAAGCACACTGGTGTGTAGTATGTAGTGCAGGGCTATTCAACTACATCTTGCTGTGGGCCATAATGTTGGAAGGCTATGGTTTGTGGGCCAGACATTCCTGACACAGTTGCTCTTTTTTTTGCCTTTTCTGCACATGCTGTCTTAGATCAACACTACCTGTAGTGCAATCTTTTTACGCCAACAATGCATGTTTTTTTTTTTTTTTTGCAATTAAATAAACTAGTCCAGTGCCCGTCGGAAGTAAGCATTTGTGTAGTGGGAGGAGCTTAAGTAGAATTGTCAATTATGGACAAATGAGTATGTGTTTGAAGGTTGGGTGTACAAAGAGGTGTTATAAAGGGGTTTATTTGTGGGTTGTTATGGCAATTTTTATATTCATCATAATATCGTCAAATGTGTGTTCATGTGTACAATTTGTCATGTTTTAATACATGATGACTGCATTACTCTTCGGACTTTTGAACAGCTGAGTCATGTTAGATTAAACAGTACAGATCGTATTGTACTCAGTGCAACACAGAGTCTCTGCTGAAGGCCATACACACGAACACACACACACTATCAAGGATAGATAAGAGTGGCGCCCAATTTTCCTCATAATATACACGTCTTCATCATCCTCAAATGTTTCCACTGTTGGGCATCTGACTCCCTCCTTCTCCTCACCTCAGGGTGGAACTTTTTCTGTTATCTGTATAAAAGCTTAAGCTGTGAAACTGTTAGTTAGAGTGGGTCTTGCCTTTTTGCTCTGCCACGAGCCTTTTGCCTTTCATTCTTTCAGGATGGAAGCTTTTTTTTTACTCATTTTTTATTTAATTTTATAATAAATCTTTTTTATAAAGTCATCAATGCCTCGCCTGGACTCCATCATTCAACCAGAGCAATAAATCATGTCTCCAAATAAGGTCAACCACAAATTTGCCGTGACAGGGTGCAAAGTAAAATAATGTGTGTAATTTACCTGGTTTAATTCTATGGGACATGAACATGATAAATGTGTTTCTTTTTTTTTTACTAATTTTTATATATTTTTTAATTTGGTGTATTTTTCTGTATTGTATGTTTTTTAGTCATTGTTCTGTATTTTTGCATCTTTCTGTTGTCTTTTTGTGCATTTTTTCTGTAATTATTGTTTTTGTTGCCGTGGTAGTGTGATTCAGGAGTCATTTTGTGTATTTTTGTATCTTTTTTAGTGTAGTTTTGTGCACTTCTGTTGTCATTTTGTGTATAAATATTATAATTATTTAGTTTTGTGTATTTTGTGAGCCATTTTCATATTTGTTGTTGTTTGGTGTATTTTTCTGTAATGTTTGTTTTTTGCAGTCATTTTGTGTGTTTTTGGAGCTTTTTTGTACTTTTTGTATAAATATTTAAATTTTTTGTTTTATTTCACTAATTTTGTATCTTTTTATTATAAATACTGTGTGTGTGTGTCTACCTCCATCTCCTCTCTCACACATGCGCGTCATGCACGTAATTTGTAGAAGGTTGTTGAGAGATTAAAAAAAAAAAGAGAGACACGGAAGTAGCATGAAAAATAGTTCAGCATGTCGTGTCATGCACGCACGCGCATCAGCTATGTGTGTGTGTGTGTGTCTATACATTGTAGATGTTAGCGTCTTAACACATAGAATAATCTAAGAAGAAACACTCACCCTTGCACAGAACAAACAATAAACATAGTGGAGCCGTGTTGTGGAACCATCCGCTCACAAAAACGTTACATTCTTCTGTCTGAAGAAGCAGAATGTTTGAGATAAGGTCGGCTAATGACCGTCAGCAAAGCCGCCGCCCACAGTCATGAGACGGAGGAGGAAGTGAAGTCCGTGACCCGCAATTTAAAGGAAGTTTGAAATCACAGGAATAATTTTAAATAACCATAAAATATTAAATAACCATGAAATATTAACTTAAATTACTTTTAACAGTACAAAAACTTTTTTAATATTGACCTTTTTTTTTTCTTTGAACCCAAACAAACTGCGACACAGTGACGTCATGAACCCGGAACCGGAAGTAACGCGTTCAATACCGCTCTCATTACTGAGAGGGCCATAATTTTAAATTTAACGTTTGGAACATTTTGCTACACCAAATTACTCAAAAATAACAGATACACACACTTGGGGTATTTGGAACACGTTGACTAAGTTTCAGGTTGAACTCATACCGTGCTTTTATAGATAAATTAATTTATGCCTGTGCTACTAAATAGTGGTGCGGGGCGGCACTCCCACCTCTGGCTGCCCTACTAATCCATCCAATTTTAATTACACCTCAATACACCACCCCCCGGAGGATGGGACCACCACTTCCACCCTCCGGAGCTATTGCACCACATACACGTATATACACATAGGTTGGATGGGGAGCACCGCTCCCCTCCATCCACCTTTTTTTAATAGCACTTTATACATTTACTAAACACACACATTCACTCAGGGGATAGGGAAGTGCCTCTCCATTGGGGAATGGAGAGGCACCATAACAGGGTGGTGGGTAGCTTCACGCATTTGGGTCGGTTGTGGGCCCGGCCCCTCTGTTGATGGCTGGGCCACCGTGTAGAGTACAAATACATCAGGAAGGCGCCGTCGGGCGTGGTGGGGCGGTAGTTCTCTGTGAGCCGTAGGGGGTGTTGCTGTTGCTGCCTCTTCCCTTCGGGTGTGGCTTGGTGCTTGTCTCGTCCCCTGGTTGCCTTGGGGGCGCTCGCCGCATTGTTGGGGGTTGGTGGCAGGATGTGCTGGGTGCTCCTTGGGGCTTTCTCAGATGTGTGTGTCCCCCTTCTCCCTCCCCCTCCACCGAGGTGTAACACTGCCCTTTTTATATCCTCCCTATAATAAAATGTTTCTTACCCTTCCTTAGGGAGGGGTGGTGATGCCTCGAATGAGCAAAAACCTTGCATTAGCATTAGCCTAACAATAGCATCAACCTAGCATTAGCTTTAACCTAGCATTAACATTAGCTAACAATAACCTTACCATTAGCAGGAACCTATCATTAACATTAACAAGTGCAGTGGCCATAAGATGTTACTATATATTTAGCACTGTAATATAGGCTAGCATACATCTGCAGAAAGAGAGAGAGAGAGAGAGAGAGACAGAGAGAGAGAGAGAGATGAACTTCATTCTGTTGGTTCTTGTTTTTTTTATTTTCTTTATTTTGCCATTGAAAGAGGCAAATAACTTCACTAATCAATCGATCTATATTTATAAAGCGCCAAATCATAACACGTTATCACACTTCACAGAAAGCAGGTCCTGACTGTTTGTAATCTAATTATTTCATGACTTTGATGCTCTAGACCTACATTACCTAAATATATTTTGTTCTGTAATGTTAAAATATCAAATTTAAATAAAAGTTTATGTGAGGTGGAATTGCTAGCTAAACGTCCAACCCTCCTCCTTTATCCGGGCTTGGGACTCTGAGAGAACCTATGACATCATCAGCAGCAAAGGAAATTGCTTTATTTGAGAAAACCTGTGACATCATCTACAATTTTCTTAACATTGAGTTAATCTGCTTAATCTAAGATGTTAATCTAAGCTGTATTTAAGAAATAATTTATGAATGGTGTCATTGCAGTCCAAACAAATCTGATGTTGCACATCCTTGAACCAAGCAGCAGCCATGTTGAAAGTCTCAGCTCTGTCGGTCCCTGAACCACAGGATTCCTTGCTTTTATAGATAGATGTAGCATTAGCATTAACCTAGCAAACACATTAACGTAGCAATAACCTTGCATTAGCCTCACAATAGCAATGATAATGCAGTAGAACAGGAAAAAAATGTTAACCAGTTAGAAGTCCAGTTTAAATAGTAGTATGTGCAGAGTCGGCTCTACCCAATGTGGAGCCCAAGGCAAGATTTTCTTTGGCGCCCCCCCTCCCCCAAATGAGACATACCTAACCAAAAAGATTTAATAGATCTGTTTTTATCATTGTCTTTAATGTATAACACAACATGTTACAAAATACAGATGCTTAAAAATGAGAAATAATAAAAATCAAATATAACATCAATATCTTTCCAGTGAATCCAGTGAATAAATAATAATAGCATTAGAATATTATAGGTACAAAAATTAACATAAAATTTTAATAACCACATTGTTTGCAAGAAAAAAATCTATACATAAGCTACATTTATAATATGCAAAAACAACATACAAAAGCTGTACAAAAATACTTGTATACAACTATTTGCAAACTATGTACAAAAAGGCATTTTACAGGCTGAGACATCTAGTGGTGATTTTTATTACTGCATCCACTAGTGTAATAAACTATGCCACTATGTACTCAACCTCACCTACTACAGCTGTACTTTCCTATATTTTACATTGTTATACATTGTTAGTGTCTGCAGGCTCGTCTAAACTCTTCCCTGTGTCTCGTCTAACATTAACATTGAATTTAGGCCTTTTTATCATTTATTTCTGAAGTTTTGGTTGTTTTAAAATTTGAATTTCACCTTTTGGTGTATTTTAAAGAGTTGTACCTCAAATTATTATTGATGGATGAGAAAAAAAAATGTAAAAAAAAAAAAAAAAATCTGTGATACTGTGATAATATCTGTGTACCTCCTGAAAGGTGTACTCTAGGGTTACATGTACCCCAGTTTGGGAACCACTACAATATACAGAAATATTTATAAACGTTTTCAACCTAGGGAATATATATATATATATATATATATATATTATATTATATTATATTATATTATATGTATTATTACTACTGTAATAATAAAATTAATAAAATTAATTGTATTTCATTTGACATACTAAACATTAAATCAAATCCAAGTAGTCCATTAAATCAACCCAACCATGATGTATCTACTGTATCAGCCTCAGGAGATGATGATAGATGATTGTTCATATCTACAGCGTTGTTCTCCTGAATCTGTTTGATGTCAGACAGTCCACAGTTTGTCACTGAAAACTCTCTAAAGTTGGACATGTTTAGGGTTTGTACAGCTCCGGTGTGTCGTATGTCTCTCTCCAACAGTCCTTGAAAGCACCACACACACAGATATGTACACAGGACACACCACAGAGAGAGGTGGTCCTATGTAGACCCTGCCACAACAATGTTGCTGACGTTGGCATTTCCTGTATTTAATTTTGATCATTATTCTCAGATTTAGTAGGTTTGTGTGTGTGTGTGTGTGTGTGTGTGTGTGTGTGTGTGTGTGTGTGTGTGTGTGTGTGTGTGTGTGTGTGTGTGTGTGTGTGTGTGTGTGTGTGTGTGTGTGTGTGACGGTCTGACGGACATGACTTATGCAAATACAGAACAAACAGTGTTCCGTTTTGGCTCAGTACGGGATGCCCCATTCAGTGGCCAAAAAAGGACAGATTCTGTATTTTAAGGGGCGTGTGGCAACACTAAACAGAACACTGAGCTAAAAAACTGATACAGTACAACCAAGACTTAATTTCATTACTCTATATTTACATTACCTTTTTCTATCTCCCATTTTCCTCCTCTTCATATATATATATATATATATATATATATATATATATATGGCAAGTCGTTCATAAAATTTCTATATATATATATATATAAGAAAGACTTTATATATATGTGAAAGACTTAATATATATATGAAATACTTAATGTATATATATGAAAAACACCACACAGAACAACTGACACACAGACTTTAATTCTGCTGCGTTTGATAAAAATGATCTTGTATCATGTTTTCCACCTCACACTGATAGCAGAGGTGTAATTTGTGTGTCGATGACGTTTCGTTTAAAAGATTTCATAACGTGCAAAATAAACTGCCCGTAACAATGGTTTTTGTAAAATTGTCAAATGGTAGAAGTTGTAACATCTATTGTTCCTCACACCTGCCTCACAGTCGATAGTCAGTCACCAGATTATCTGGATACTATTTGGACCGTAACACTTCAAAACAAAAGTGCAGTACTTCTCTAGAAAGTCCCCTAACAGCATCTGTCTATACAACTTTAGCCCATTTACTCAGAGTTATTTGACACAGAAGAGGTGTGAGAACATGAGATTGAGCTGGAGCTGATACAACGATTGAAAAAAATCACACAGCGTCTGTCTGTCTTTACCTCTTCTGACTCGAACGATATAAATGACTACAAAGATGGCGTCCGGGTTTTTCATATACTGTATATATATATTAAGTCTTTCTTATATAAAAATAAATACACTTTCATATATATATTAATTCTTTCATATATATATATATTAAAGGGGACATATCATGGTTTTAAATCTTTCCTTTTTACATATAAGTCATACAGTTGTGGTCTATATAAAGCGGAACTGCAATGCTTGGATCTGAATTCCTCATTATTATAGCTCCACCCCTTTTCTACCACTTTTCTGATGTGCTTCTGAGAGCAACTCGTTTAGGTGCTGTCTCTTTAAATGCAAATGAGACACTCCATACCCCGCCCCCTCTTCAGGTGACACTCGGTTCAACTCCACCCTGCTCGGCCATTTTTGTAGTTTGATAGAAGAGATACGGCTATGTAGCGGCGCAGAAAAAGTTTATTCAGAAGTTATTTACAAAATGTCAACAACAGAAGACTTGTCCATCCAGTCTTACATGTTCCAGCCAGAGTCTGACCCAGCAGAGCGAGATGAAAATGAAGATGATGAACCTGCAGAACCCTAACAAGTGAGCTAACACAAGCACCGAGCTAACGCTAGCGCCAAGCTAACGTCACGAAATGCATTTTAATAGTCTTTTCAGAGACAAAAACAGCAAAATGAAATGACTAATGAAAACTTTAGACTTAAATTAAATCACATAGGCCATATCATCAAGGATCTAAAACGAGCACACAGCGCTAACATATGAAGTCTGAAGACAATGTAACTGCTAATGCTAACAAAACAATGACAGGGACATCTTATCATCACACTTTTTAGCGTTATTTACAGCTTACCAAAGTGCTCTGTTCATCGTCTTCAAAGATAGAAGGAATTGAACCCTCAAACAGACAAAGTCTTTCGGCAAATCCTTCTTTATACTGGTGGAGGTTGATGAAGCAGTCATCCTTGAAGTGCTTCACACACACAAAAATGATCTTACCCACAGATGTGGTACATTTCTGTGAAAAATAAAACTCAACCAGGCACTTTGAAAAGGTTCTGATGCTGGGAGACAGTGTAATGAAGCGTGTGGGTTACTACATCCAACAACCCAACATTTTGACTTATCCTCTTGTAACTTCTGCATCCTGGAGCTTGGACTACAAAATAAAAGCGAGAAATAAAAATGGCAGATTGCTCGAAGTTTTGGGTCTGGAGTTGATGTCCTAATTTGGCAGTTCCGCTGCAAATACTGTGACGTTATTGTTCAAAAAACGTAATAGAGAATAGAAAAATCAAAACAGATTGAAAAATATGAGCAAAACAGAATATAAAGATATCTACGGAGCACCTGAACAGACTAATTTGAACTTTTCTGTACTTCTAACAGGGTTCCTACAGGTTTCTTCAAGTCAAATTCAAGTCTTTTTAAGTCCTTTTTAAGACCATTTATATAAAAATTTAATACCTATTTCACGGCATATTTCACAGACCTACCGGCAAAGAAAAACACTTTTTTTTGTTTGATCATTTATTTCTCAAACAAATGTGAAAATGTGGACTGCGTAAAGCATTATGGAAGAATTATGTAATATTGCAGCATAATAGTGAGTAGGCCTACTTACGCTACAACACCACAGCACAGACCACAGACAACAAGCCAAACAGAGGTGTGAAAAACCAAAGAAATTTTCAGCAGACCACAAAAAAAAAAGATTGCTTAACACAGTTAAGTTGTTTTTTTAACATTGCTAACATTAACCAATCTACTTATTCCATGCTGGGAATATGGGGAGTACACTCTTGAGCAATACACAATTAAAATAAACTCAACAATAAATAAGATTACGATCACACAATCAACCCCTAAGTTCTGCACTCTTAGCAGTGATCTCTTTATCAAGGAGAGCCATTTCTGCCAACTTCTCCTTATGGCCTCTCCGCAGGATGTTGGACCTGGTGATCAGGTCAGCCATTTTGCTCCCTGCCTTCGCTTCAGCCTCCTCAGCCAGCCTGTCCGCATCCCTAGCCAGACCTTCAGATACCTCCTGTATGCATCTTCGCTTCACCTTCAACTCCTGAAGACAGTCCTCTGCCTCCTTCCTCTTGAGAGCCTGGTCTTTTGCCTCCTTGTTCTTTCTATTGGTCTCAAGATGGATACGATACCTTGTCCTAGCTCTTGCTACACTTGCCAGTAGCTGTTTACTGAGTGGAACCTGGGTATCGGGTTGAGAAAAGAGAACCAGAGTCAGTGACAAACTCAAGAGACTAACTATGTATGTTGATTCTATCAACTTTTAAGTCAACAACATATTACTAGTCCAGGCAGGGGTCATCTTACCTGGGTAACACCTCCATGTTGTATGATGTAGTCACACACCAGTCTCCGTGTGACCACAGTGTCCTCCTTCAAGTTATCTGACTCAACCTCTTTATTGATGGAGAATCCACGTTCAACCGTAGCTTGGTCGTGGGAGAGGATGAGCAGCTTCTTGCAGAAGGCCCACAGCTCTGGATAAGGCTCCATGGCACTGCACAGGAAGACGTCCAGCCTCTTCTGCATGGGAGGAAAGGAGAGGAAGTCCTCACTCCTGCTCTCCAAGGACAGGAGACTGTCAAACTGCTGCAGTATGACGTCCCCTATGACAAAACAGATGAGAAAAAATAGAGAAAAACATTGATAAATCATTGGGCATTACCAGCAAATCAGATTGAGGATAAATTCTTGTGAAGTCTATAATTTGCCTCTTATTCCTACCTGCAGAAGTATCAGTTAGCTGTTTATCCTGAAGAAACCTCTGAACCAGCCCTTTCATGTGATTCCTGCATCTTTTGGGTTCTCTGTACATTACTGACGGATCCAGGCACACCAACTGCCTAACAGTCAGATACTTGAGGGGGCTCTTGTCCTGCACTTTCCTGATGATGTTACACAGTCCTTGCATGCACTCTCTCTTGAACTCTAGCACCCTGAGCTCTGCACCTTTGATGCTCTACAGAGAAATTAGCCATGAATATAGAACATGTCTTCACTGACCTGGTTCAGCCTAACCATTTGTTAAACGATCTTTTGAAAACATCACACTACCTTAAGGACCGACTCTGCACCTAGACCAATGCTGATGTCTTGTGGGCTGAGCCAGATGGTCTTGTCTGTAACATCCAGTTTGGTCAGCTGCAGGGCAGTGATATCGTGGAGGACTTCTCTCTTTATGAAACGTCTGAGTAGACTCTGTCAACAGACAAACACAGAAATGTCGGGTGTGGCACATTAATCACCAACATCAAATTGTCTGATGATGATGCACAATGTAGCCACTATTTCTAGACATCCTAACCACAAACCCCATGTTGTTAAAATGTATCAACTGAGCCCAATCAGTGGTTATTATAACGTTATGTAAATTATCACCATCATCAACTCGGTGAGATCCTTGGGGAGGAATGGGAGCACAGGATTATCTGTCTGATATTTTTTCAAGAAGGGAGTGAAGGTCCTGGCAAGTGCTGCGTAGAACTGCAATTTGGCCAAGATGAGTGGATCCTTTATGGCTGCTGCAACTGTGTCATAGGATGCTGAGAAAGAGACAGACAGACAGAGAGGCAGGAGAATTTCAACTTAGCCATATTACAAAAACCACGACAAGGCCATACCAACACCAGGATTAGGACCAGAGGTGGAAGTAATTAATTACAAATACTCAGATCACTGTAATTAAGTAGTTTTTTGGGGGTAGTTGTACTTTTATGAGTAGATTTTCAAGTCTGTAGTTTTACT
This sequence comes from Gouania willdenowi, assembly GCF_900634775.1. NCBI lineage: Eukaryota > Metazoa > Chordata > Actinopteri > Blenniiformes > Gobiesocidae > Gouania > Gouania willdenowi. Next base: position 162,972 of record NW_021145074.1, on the reverse strand, counting down.
TGTACTTAAGTATTCATTAATCCATGTAATCTACTAAGTTACTTTTAAAATCATAGTTGAGTACTGAGTCCAATTTTAATTCCTATCCAAAGCTTTTATCTGCATTTTTGTAGCCAGTAAGGTGATCTGATAGCAAACAAGCCGATGGAAACCGGGTCATGAGGACGGAAAACAAAACCAAACAAAAAATGGACGTTAATGATTGATCTTTCATTGATTCTGAATGAAGAATTTAACCAGTTAAAATGGATTCATGAATATTTAATCAATAGTTGCGGCTCCTCATGTCATTTAGTTTTTTGTCTGCCGGAGACATTTACTGAATAAGGAAATAAAAACTTCAAATGAGGGAAAAATGAGGGAAAAACACTTGTTTTGTATCTTATCAATGATTAATGATGAATAGATTGTTGGTGTTTTAACTTTTGGTAAAGGAAAACACACAATTTCCAGCCCTAGTCTGGAGAAGTGACGGTGACATCAGCCGTTAAAAGGAACTAATACTCTGATTACTTTGGACTTTTACTGGAGTATTTCTCTAACACCAGTACTTTTACTCTGAGAAATATTTTAGCAAAGTAACAGTACTTGTACTAGAGTACAGATTTTCAGTACTCTTTCCACCACTGATTAGGACACAGTCACAGACCTATTCACAGCATTTAAGAAGGGCCTACCTGTCCCAGGGTTGGAGAGTCTCTTTGTTTTCACAGCTTCCATGTACAGGAGAAGTGATGGCCAGACAGCCAAGGCTCTCTCCACAACCGGAAGGTTTTCTACCCAACGATGGGCACAGAAAGACAGGGGGAACACACTGGACTTGGTTATGGTGATGTAATCCTCTCTCCTGGCAGGCACATTGTGAAACAATGTGTGCATTGCTCTCAGCAACTTGTCCAGCTGCCATGCACTGAACCCACACTTGAATGCGTTGTGTAGCGTGTGTAAGCCACAGCTCCCCACACAAATGAGCTGAACACCTGAAGGTTTCATTGGAAACTTGATATTAAAAAAACAAATTCTATGTAGCAATGCTCTGTAGCACGTTTAAATAGTTTATTCAATGTAAAAGTGCACAACAAATACAATTAATTTTTATAATTACAAATGGGTCATATACATACTCACACACAGTAATGGCATTATAAACTCCTCACCTCCGTACTGCTCAGATTGATCTTTCTGGAAAATGTCGAAGAGTTTCCAGTTCACACTGGACCCATCCATTGAAATGGACACCAAGTGTCTGAGGTCCAGTTTGTCCATACATTCCTTAAAAAGGGTTGCATTTGATTACTCAAGATGAGCAGCACACATTGTTAGACACACACACACACACACACACACACACACACACACACACACACACACACACACACACACACACACACACACACACACACACACACACACACACACACACACACTATACTAGTACTACACATCATTATACTATAAGGCACAGTTGTATACTTGGGTCAGTTATATTTTAGATTTTCAAAAGAGCAAAAAAATTTACTGAATCAATTCCAACATTTTTAGAGTACATGACACATCTGTTCACTTGTGCATCTGTGCTATGAAAAAGGACTGATTAGGAACCTTACAGACGACCATATATGTATTCTACTTGTACCAACATTATTCTTTCCATAAGTTATTAGAATTTTTATAATGATTGTTTTTTATGTATTTTATATGTTGCTTTGGATAAAAGTGTCTGCAAAGTACATAAACATAAAAAATAAACATTGTTAAGGCAAGTACATAATTGGTCATGTGACATTGCTTTTACAGGACGATGTGTGCCCACAAAATTATATCAATATAGATTGAGAAACATTTAGAATAAAAAAGGTTATGCTTACTTTGAGATGTGACAGCAGGTCTTGTGCAGTGGAATGTCCCATAAACTGGGAGCCCAGGTATCTGGACTGAACCTGTCCCTTGTCCCAGAAGCGAACATGCACATCCAGCTGTTTGTTTTTTGTTGTCTCGTTGAGGCTCTCGTCGAACATAAGAACGAACGGCGATTTGTTTACTTTGGACACCAATTCCTCTTTGATGTGAACCGCTAAACCAAACTTGGCTATGTATGCCGTTTTGTCGGACCCACAAGTAAACGTGGTAGCGATGTCGGAATCAGGGAACATGCTTTTGAAAAGCTCTGAAATACCCTCATTTCCATTGTAGGACTGATGTTTGGCGATGGTGTTAAGAGTCCACAACACCTCTGCTTTCATTGTAGGTGTGAATCCAAAAGTTGTGCGCAGATCCACTCTACCGTTAGTTGCGGTCGTAACTGGAGGGGCTGTGCTAGCGCAAGCAGCTGGTTGGGTAACGTTATCTTCTGCTTCAGGCGCGTTAACAGTTAGCTGGCTAACGTTAGCAGGTTGAAACACTCCGTCGATGGAAAGTGTTTTCTTTGATAGAGTTGATGTGCTTACATGACTTGGCATGAGACTCCAAAGCCTTCACACCCATGTTACCAAGCTGAATCTTTTTTTTGCATACTGTACAAAAAGCTTCAAATACGTTGTTGTCCACCGGTTTTAACCAGTAACAAAATGCTTGTTTATCTTGCCACGCTTCATTAAATTTACATTTCCCCATAACCTCAGCATGAAGTGGGTCCGTCCCAGTCCGTCCCATGAAGTGGGTCCGTCCCAGTCGACGTTGACGAGAGGACGTTGAGAGAGAAGATTAGGTCAGTCTGTCGCAAAGTGAAGTGTTCGGATCCGGGCGGCATTGCGTTCTCAATTATTGGTTCCGCCACTGTTTATTTAGGCTATTACGTTATTTAATCAAAATAATAGTGGTTGACAAATGGAAACTTTAGAGAGGTAAATGTGATACCTGAAGTTACTGCACAAATTTCAAGACCCAGATATCAAAATTCCAGACTTTTTCAAGTCTTTTTAAGGTATTATTTCCCAATTCATAAATTCAATGCTTTTAAGACTTTTTAAGACCCCGCGGGAACCCTGTTCTAAACAATCTAAATATACAACAAAATGCATTTAAGGGCTAAAAAAGTGGATTTAGCATGATATGTCCCCTTTAAGTTTCATATATATATACATAATTTCCTGAACAACTTCCCATATCTATATATATATATATATATATATATATATATATATATATATATATATATATATATATATATACAGTATATATATGTATATATATATATATATTCAGGTAAATACAGGCAACCTGCAGAACCAGATTCTGCAACCAGGATTTTGCAGATCCTGGTTGCCTGTATTTACACACACCCGTAGCTCTTCTTCTCTTCTTCATGGTGTCTACGAATTAGCAGAGTTGGAACTGTCGCCTCCTGCGGTCACAGATTTTTCCGGGTCACGAATTTTGTTTATCATATTTCAGAAAACAAAAGACGTTTGCATTGCGACTGGCGCCCTGTCCAGGGTGTACCCCCGCCTAGTGCCCAATGAGAGCCGAAGATTGGCACCGGCAGACCCCCATGACCCTGTAAAACAGGAACAAGTGGGTCTGAAAATGGATGGATGAATGGATGATTTTTAGAGCATCCCAAAGCAGCACAATTTGTCATTTTGACTAAAAAAGCTGCTAAATGATCCTGAATGCTTTCATTCCTTTACAACTCAATGGACTGAAAGAGGTGATTTTCATCATCATTGATGTCATTTCAACATGGCACTGCACAAACTCAAAAATGGTAAAGTAGTCCAACCTAAAAAAGCTAATAAAACGAATATGTTACAAAATAATGTGTTTTATTAGACATAGATCTTCTAATAAGAACATTTCAAAGGTTTTAGGCCACATTTGTAAAAACAGTGGAGGATCACTTTAAACAACCAAATAAACACAAGAAACTGAATTCTGATTCTAAATGACACATGAACACTTTAAATATAAAATATGTAGCAACTTCTGTATAAGTGTAGCAAAAAGTTGACCTTTCTTTCCATGTGTAAACTCCACAAACACGTCTAAAATTGAAACAATTTCAAGTTCAAGTTGAACAACATGTTAAAAACGCATGTAAAGAAACAGTCTTTCAGTGTGGTACAACCAAGTGTGTTAACCTTTCATGATTTAAAGTGAACTCACTGTTACTCAATTGACAAAAGATCATTTTTTAGGGTCAACATTCTAGGTCTTAACTTTCCATCTTCCAGGCCCATCAAGACTTTTGGATGAAGTCACAAGTATTGGTCAAGTCTTTAGGGTAGAAGAAGAAGAAAACGATGCTGTATATGAAGAGAATGATGAATGAGGCGGGGTTTGACTGGACTGATGTGGAGAGGTTGTGTGGTCACAGGAAGAAATGGAAGGTATGGTGAGGGAGAGAATGGAGCATTTGGACAAATGGGAGTGTCAGAAAGGACCTGAGTATGTGTGGGTGACAGTGAACTTAGAATGAAAAGAGAGTGATTGACTTAGTGTGTAGGTATGAGGGGTGTGGGAAGGTCTGCTGGAGTAAGGCAGGCCTGACCAATCATCAGAAGAATATGCATTAAGTGGCTGAGGAGAGAGTGAGATATGAGTGTAGGATGTGTGGAATGAGTGTGGAAACAGAAGGTGAGAGAGTGATTCATGAACGGACATGTATGGGGGGTGAGAGGGTGGTGGATGGGAGGAGACAGTGTGGATAATTTATGGAAACTATGCGAGACATAGAAGAAGATGCAGAGTAAATGGCCTTTGAGTGGGGGGTGGAGTGGAGGTGGGTGAAGGGGAGGATGGGGGTGTAGAGGCCAAAGCGTTGGTGGAATGAGAGCGAGAGGGAGGACTTCCGTGTGCCCGGGGTGCCAGAGGGAGTTGTTGGTTACCAACATGGAGAGGCACCAGAGGAGCTGCATGGTGTGGGACCCTGGGGGGGGGGACAAGCACCTGACGGGGACCGACGGCCCAAAAACAAAACGAAAATGAAATGGAATGGAGGAATGTAAGAAGTAAATAAAATCAGACTTTCCACACAAGCAAACTTTAATCTGGTGTTAATATGAGGGGAAACACAGAGATTTTAACTGTGGCTCAAACAGAAAAATGTGTCCAATCCTCACCCTGCAGTAATCTGATCAATAATCTGATCAAATCAACCTGTTACATTGTTTATCAACGAAGGCCTTTCAAATTAAAAGTGCACTTTATCATTTTCACTGATTTCAATGACATTTACAAGCGTTGGGAAAACTCCATGTTCATTGATTTCCAGACATCCCCAAAAATAATGACATCATGGCCCCGCCTCCTTCGCTTCAAACCTCTTTCATTCACAGATTACGTACTTTTGGTTACGCCTAAAAAAGCGTTTAAGGAGAATAGTAATAATCAAATAATAATAATTCTTTTGTGTCATTATTTGCATGTTTGGTATTGAAGTCATCCAAAAGTAATCAGTTACATCACAATAATATAGTGATACATAAAGTAAGTTACTGATTCCATTTTTTAACCATAACTTGTAATTGTACTGATTTTATTTTTTAAAGTAACTCTGCTAATCCAGTGTATCATTGAATACAGTGGTTACAAACGTTTTCTGATGAACCCCCCTTTGAAAAATGAAAAACTCCCAGGTCCCCTCATCGTGACAAACCTCATAGAAACTATTTACAATTTGTAATCACATATTTCATATCAGTAATACAGCTTTCTATTAATAAAGTGCTTATTGTTTATGATTCATTGAATTGATTTGATGAGTACAGTGTCTGTCAGATGTATGTATTCATGTGGGAGTTTAAGTAGAGTTGTCAATTATGAACAAATGAATATGTGTTTGAAGGTTGGATTTACAAAACATGTGTACATACTCTGTAGTGTTATGAAGGGGAATATTTGTGGGTACAAAGTAAAATAGCGTGTGTGATTTCACTGGTTTAATCCCATGTGACATGTGTATGATGAATTAATAAATAAAGTTTGTACCAAAGTGGTGGTTTAGGTAGAATCTGATAAAAGACATAAATTCATACAAATAATAATATTTATTTAGCATTTCTTAGTGCAGGGGTGATTATCATGTGTGTGTGTGTGTGTGTGTGTGTGTGTGTGTGTGTGTGTGTGTGTGTGTCAAAGCTAATGATGAATGGCTCCTTTTCTTGGGAAAATCCTTTTTAGAATTTATTCTTCCTTTCACTATTTTCCCATGACAAGTTCAGTCTGACAATCTGAGAGACAATCTCAGTCAACAACTTGAGTAAGTAATAGTGTCTGATGCAGTAATGTCAATATAAATATAGTTTATTATCCAAAAACACGATTATAATAAAAGTCAATATGAATAGAGATAAATTTATTTTCCAAAAAAACATAATTATAATATACATTGTAATAAATAACAGTAAACATAATGTAACTTTACATTAACAAGCTGTTGTATTTTTATTATCACTCCTCAGTGGGAGCAGTCTCACACACGCACACGCATCAGAAAACACAGACTGTGACATCGACACTCTCACATGCGAGACAAACTGCAGTGACGTCATGAACCCGGAACAGGAAGTAGCACGCTCCATACCGCGCTCAATACCAAGAGGAAAAATTTAAATAAACGTTTTGCAAAACCAAATTACTCCCAAATTACAGATGAACACACTTAGCGTGTGTACAAGCTTGTGACTAAGTTTCAGGTTGAACAGACGCCACACACACACACACACACACACACACACACACACACACACACACACACACACACACACACACACACACACACACACACACACACACACACACACACACACACAGACAAAGAGACCATCTATGATTTATTAGGTAGATGTTAACATCACTTATAAGAAAACTAGAACGGATGAACACGAGATCTTTAATGTTAAAAAAATTAAAATAAAACCATGATTTTTCATTTATGCTGCTTAAAAAATGTAGGACATGACCAGTACACTAACTTCAGCTATAGTTTATCACCTGCTTCATTTATTAAAAACCAGATGGTAAATCATATCTAATGCATAGATAAATGCATGAATTATTCAATATTAATTAATAAATATTGAGACAAATTGAGTTTTAATTCACATTCTATATATTTTTTGAAAGCATAATTAAGTAGAGATTCAAGGCTGATGGGCTGTTCCTATTAGAACATCATCAAGTGTGTGAGGGAACTTCCACTGACTTTTTCAGCCCTTCCTGTTCCTTTTCAGTAAGTTTCATCTCCACAGACGTATCGTAAGGGAATTACCCAGAGTTCATTGCATTATGATGTATGTCAAGAATCTCCTGGTAAACCAGCTGGAGACGTTTTAAAAGCCACGTGAAACGAGTGAATAAGTAACAAAAACATTGTAACATAGTGATACATTTGGACAAATATCATACAATTCATCTGTTGTTACAGTTAAAGGTAAAATCACTTTTTGTGTCTTTGTTGCTCCTATGTTATACAGGTTATATTGACAGTTTATATTGAGATATGTCTAAGTTTTTAGTGTTTTAAAAGAAACCAAGAAAGAACAGGTTTAATCTGTGTGTAAATATATGTTTGTATATATGTTTATATTTGTGTAATTGTAGATATGTCATTATAGATACATTGTGTATAGTCTAAGTTGTTGTATTGTGCTTCACATGCTAATGTGACAGTGAGTGGCTTTGCTTTGTAGTTTGTTTCTTTTTTGTTTTGTGTAAATTTGTTTATTATCTCTTAGTAACTTTTTAAGACTCGACTAAAATGTAGTTTGGGAAAAACAAAAATAAGAATGAGATTGTAAATGATTCCAATAGTATCAGTAGTGCACTGGCTCCATCATGTAGCCTATAGGGAGGTAAATACATTTATGACACTGTTTAATGCATAAAATAAACAGTAACTGAACAGTGAACCCTGAAGTTTTTTCCTCTGAGAACAAAACAAAACTAACAAAATGTATTTACTGGACACAGAAATAACACTTTTATTTCTAGTGCTTCAAGCCCTCACAGCCTCACACACTCCATCACTTTCCAGGTGACATCAGACCAGCCCCCCAGGAATGGTCCCAGTCCTCCAGGATTGATGGTCCCAGTCCTCCAGGAATGGTCCCAGTCCTCCAGGAATGGTCCCAGTCCCCCAGGAATGGTCCCAGTCCTCCTCCAGGAATGGTCCCAGTCCTCCAGGAATGGTCCCAGTCCTCCAGATGAGCTACGCTGTGTCTGAGTTTAACTGACTCTGTGCTTTTAAAGCATCCTTGTTGTTCTGCTGGTTCTCCTTCACTGAGTTCTAATCACTGCTGGTCACATGGAAAGTTTACAATCTATTCACATGGTCCAACCTGTGGAACAGCACATCTATACTGTAGCTCTACCACCACCTCCTGGCTCTATATAGATACTACATTTACCTGCACTTATTACAAGATGTTTAACTGATAATATCATCTGCTTTGCTGAAATGATTGATTCTCAATATTTAATGGTTTCACAGACCAAAAGGTTGTTTTCTGCACTAATTTACTCTTAAACCAGCAGCTGTTTTCAGACAGAGAACCTGTAAATTAACATCTTTAAGCATGAAACTAATAATGTAAGTTTACTGACGTTAGCTCAGGTATGTAGCCTGTGCTACTAAAACTATCTAAACAGAGGCTCATTTAGCTTTTTAAATACTTTAAAGTGACTAAATAAACTTTTTAATAAGTCCATGAATGAGACCCTTCTGTCTCCTGTTTATTTATTTTTTCCTCTCAACAATGTGTAGCTGTCACAGAGCCATCCAGATAGAGTCATAAATGTATCTACATCGTCTCCTTCAAAAACTCTAAACCCAACCTGGCAACACAGCTGTTGTTGACTTGTCCTGTGTTATATGTGTAGTTTATTTATTGTTTGATTTAGGCCCATTTATTTATTATTATATAGAATTAGATAAAATCAATAATATTGATTATGTGTAAAGGAGGACAAACATTACTCAGAGAAACTGTCGTCATGGCAACAATCTGAGGGAGTTGTGTGTCTACTTTCTTCTTTTCTGACTAAACTTTTCTTTCTTTTTCCCAAAATGTTTTTCCCACAATTCTTCTCCTCATAATTCAACTTTCTGGAACAATAATAAGAATATTGACTATTGACAGGAAATCAGTTTTTATTGGTCATTGATTTGAATGAAATTATTTGTGTGACTGATTTGATGGATTATAATGGCTCCTTATTGAGTTGTGCACATTTTATTAGAAAGCATAATATATTGTTATTCTTTTTTTTTTCTTAAGAACAAAAATTTTCCTAAGTGTGATTCTAAATGAATGGACTCCATACTTTACCAAAACTTTACTTCATATAATCACTTTAGGAGTTTTTTTGGGTCAAACATTTAATGTTTAAGACATGTTTATCATTTTGTAACACATACACATACTGATAATAACAGAAAACATGGTCATTAAACTGAACTGTTCCTGGACTGTAACTATGGTGATCTGGTGAATGTAACCAAATATAAACACAACTAACCACATCTATGGGGTGTCAAGTGTAAAAATTTAGTATAAAAGTTGTAGCTAACACATTTTCATTATTTATCTCACTATTCTCATATTTAGCACATTTTCCTACATTTAACACAACATGTAACCACATATATAGAGGTAAAAAAGCATTAAATCTAAATATTGAAATCTAAATCTAAATGGTATATATTATATCTAAATGTTAAATCTAAATTTAAATGTTGCATATTATATCTAAATGTTAAATCTTATATATAAATGGAAAATCTAAATGCTTATTCTTATATCTAAATGTTAAATTTATATCTAAATGTTAAATATACACACAGATATGTGCAGCAGGGACTGAAGGAGACCACGCCCCCTGCTGTCACAGCTGGGAGTTACCATGGAGACGCTTCAGCTCACTTCCCTGGTCCTCTGTAGACTTCATAAACCAGGAACGCTTTCCATTCAAACCAATCCTAGAGCAGTTAAAGGGTGTCAACAAAACCATTAGCCACACCCCCTGTAGGTAATAGTGAGTGAATGCCTCAGTGAGAATTGAACTCACAACCCCTGGTTTACAAGACCAGTGCTCTAACCTCTGAGCTATAAGGCCTTGTGTGAGTGTGTGTGTGTGTGTGTGTGTGTGTGTGTGTGAGAGTGTGAGTGATCCTCACACACAAGCAGCTGATCAGAGCAGACACACTCCACACTGCAGATGAAATGTGTCTGTTCTCTGTCTGCACCTTGGATAATGTTTCTCTTAGTTTTACAAGCTATTTATCTCGTTTGTTATCACTCTCTCTCTGACTCAGGGCAGACTGTGCACGGACTGAAAGCAGATCAAGTGAAGTCCACCACACACAGAGTCAGAGGAACCTCTGTGACTCTGTTCCTCATGAACATGTTTGTGCCTTTATTCTGTGGCTTCTCCACCTCAGTCTTTATTTGACAAAAGTCACGTTAGAGATTTCTGCTGGAATATAAAGCCATGGGACTTTCTCTACTCTCAGATCAAGAACACACGTTGACTTTTGACGAGCAGCTCCAGCAGCCAATAGTAATGCTTAAAACAGCTCATAAGATTGCTGTGTTGGTAGAAAGACCTCTGATTGGCTGACATCTATCCTGTATTGATAAACTTCATTTTCAGAGCCTGGAGAAGGAGAAGAGATTCACTGTCTACTCAGAACACTTTACAATATTACAATATGCTCAACGATGATTATGGATTTTTGACCAAATAACATTAAAAAAAAGAAACATACTGCAGCTTTAAGCGAAGGGATAAGTACTGCTGAATTTTCACCTGCCAACTTTCTAGATGTTTAGAACCATGATCGTTTTAACTCAATCATATTTTTACACATTTTTGAAGCTTCATAGGCCAGTTAGCTCAGCTGGTCAGAGCGTGGTGCTAATTACGCCAAAGTCATGGGTTCAAACCCCATACTGACCAGATTAATAAGATTAATCAAGGACCATAAACCTGCTTTCATGTGTTGTAAATGTTAATGTATGAGTCAGAAAGGACAAGGTATGAATATGTATACAATAAACACAGATAAAGAATATCTAAACTGTTAATCATTCCTAAACCAGGAAGAAAATTCACAAATAGCCAAAAATCTAGAATGACTGTCAGTAAAGAAGCTTCTTTTTGACATCTTAATAAATCAGCAAGTAGGACAAATACCAATTTATTGATGAATAATCCCAGAACAATTTAGGTTAAAGATCACATTACTCCTGTACTAGCCTCTCTGCATTGGCTTCCCATAAAATATAGAATAGAATTCAAGATTCTTCTTCTCACTTATAAAGCCCTAAATGGACAGGCACCAGTCTATCTCAAGGAGCTTGTAGTGCCATACAATCCCCCCAGAACACTACGCTCTCAAAATGCTGGACTACTCGTTGTTCCATTTGTCTCTAGAAGTAGTATAGGAGGAAGAGCTTTCAGTTATCAGGCCCCACTTCTCTGGAACCATCTACCAACCACGGTTCGGGGGGCAGACACCCTCTCTACCTTTAAGGTTAGGCTCAAAACATTCATCTTTGGTAAAGCTTTTAGTTAGGAACCAGCTCATAGCTCATAGTTAAGATGCAATAGGCATAGACTGCCGGTGGGGGGGTCTGGCATGCTCGGTTGGAGAGAGGTTGGAGAGGGCGTTAAGAGAGAGGTCATTTAGGTTAGAGAGGGACCAGAGAGGGTCCCATTCCTCTCTCAAACACTCCCTCTATGTCTGCTTCTTCCCTTGTGTGTTTGCTCCTGTACTCCTTCTGGCTTTTGTCTTGCAGGTCCGTGGGATCCTCAGTGTGGAGTTACAGAGTCTCAACAACTCTGTCTCCACCCTTTCCTCTGCACACACCCAACACAGCATAACGTGGATGGCTGTTCATCATAGGAATGGGATCCACACAAGGTTCCTGCTGCTAAACAGAAGGTTTTCCTTGCCGCCATGATGAATTCATGTTGGGTGTGGGATACATATGTATGTGTATATACGTATATATGCATATGTGTGTATCCATAAAATGAAGAGTCCGTCCTTAAGACTGCTCTACTGTAAAGTGTCTTGAGATACCATTGGTTATGATTTGCCGCTATACAAATAAAAGATTGATTGATAGCTGAGACACCTCCACCCACCCACACACACACACAGATATCAAAGAACGCAGAACCTGTCATGCCATCCACCAATCAGGAGCTAGCAGAAGGAATGTCAGTGTGAATTTCACTGTGACATCATCACACACTCTGCTGATGACTTCATCAGGAGCTGGTCACACATCAAAGGACTCAGCAGCACCTTGAGTATTCTTTAATGAGGGAAACCCTTCTGAGAGAGACACAATAACCCACAAACTCCTTGGACTCAGTGAATTTACTTTATCTCTGTCACTCTGACAACAGTTATATTTTTGATCTAATGATGGAAGTGCATCAGTTCAATGTAAAGAGTCTGGAACAAACATGCTTTGAAGCTCTGAAGGATCATCTCTGTCCAGAAAAATGCATTGGGATGTGGCAGTTTACTAAAGTCTGGAATATTCCCATTTTGTCTCAACTGAAGTATGAGGCCTTTCACTTTATCTGTGAGAATTTTGAGGAGGTTTCACTCTGTGAAGAGTTTTTTGCAGCTTGCGGAGCAGGAGCTGGCTGATATCCTGGGTCAGGATGACCTTACTGTGACCCAGGAGATCACAGTTTATCAAAGTGTTTTAAGATGGATAAACCACATGCCTGAGGAACGACAGGGAGCCATTTCTACTCTGTTACCAAAGGTACGACTGGGGCTGATGGACAAAAGTTACATCACAGACAATGTGCTTAACAATGATGTGGTAAAAACAAACCCTGAGTCCCACCTCTTGGTCTCTGATACCCTTAAAGTCATGTCTCAACCTTCGTTACTCTGCTCTGAGTCTGGGATCAACAACACCTTGTTTTGCCGTCGCTTGCCAAACGCAGTCTTACTGATGTTTAGATTCTATTCAAAGACCATAGAGGCCTTTGACTACAGAACTAACAGCTGGATCACAGTTCACACTCATCCTAGTCTGGAGAATCCCATGACTCACTTATTCCTCTACAGCACTGTCTTCCTTGGTAGATGCTTCTACATTGTGGGTGGTGGTTTAAGACGGATCAACGCCTCTAACAGAGTGTGGAGGTATAACCTAGTCACACACACTTGGCAGGAGATGTCACCAATGCAGGAGTCACGGGCCTTAATGAGTGTTACTGAGCTAAAGGGATACATCTACGCTATGGGAGGCTGCAGGGATGATGATGTTATCTCACACAGAACTGCTGAACGCTACCAGCCCAACATCAACCAGTGGACGTTCATTGCATCAATGAATTTCGGAAGGAGCTACGCCAGCTGCACCACACTGAACAACAAGATTTACATATGTGGAGGAATGAATAATAGAGTACTGAATACTGCTGAGTATTACAACCCAGACACCAACCAGTGGACACTGATCACTCCTATGGGAACACATCGGTATAAACTTGGAGTCGTTGCATATATGGGCCACATTTTTGCAGTTGGAGGCAGAGATAGATTCATAGATCTGAGTTCTGCTGAGGCTTATAACCCAGTAACCAACACCTGGTACGATGTCCCTGAAATGGTCCACAGAAACAGTTACTTTGACATTGCAGTGATGAACAAGAAGATCTTTGTTGTCTCTTGTAGAAGACGAAACAGAATTGTTGAGTTCTATGACTACACTACAAATACTTGGTCTGTGGTATTTTCTGACATGAACCAGAGTGAGTATGATTGGGTGAGATGCTGTGTGATTTCTGGACTTCCCAACATGGCTGAGTACTGTTCACCTCGTAAACCCATCATACCCAGGACACAGGTCTAAAAAAAGTCTAAACTAGATACTGAGATACTGAGCAAATGTTATTCTCCATGATCCTAACTGGGAGTGTAACCTGCTCTGACCAGGTCTGTGTGTATCAATAAAAGTGTTTAAAGACATTAGAAGAACTAATGTGTGAATAAATGGATCAGTTCATGTCTCAGCTCAGATGGGATGGTTTTAATCAGCCTGGAACAACCTGAGTTGGTGATGATCTAGAAAAAAAATACTACATTTTAGTGGTGACAACATATAGCAGACGTGTAGATGTACTGAATTTAATTAGAATTAATGTCGTGGTTAGCAAGATAAGTATTCTAAAGGGTTAAAATAAGCAGAAATGGATGATTAATAGATTAAAAGACTTGAAATCAAACTTCCTACAACACAATAACAAGTGAAATATACTGAATATAAACAAATAATTCTTGTTAAAATTTTTTATGCTTTTTTAATTTATGCAAATTAAAGCTTCGGAACAAGAAGAAAACAACTAATCTAAGTAAAAAATGACTCAGCATAAGTGAAAAATGATTAAGCTGTTTCTTGATACAAGTTGACTCATCTTGAAATAAACATAAATATATATTAAAACTAAAACCAAAACCTTAAAACCAGTTTTTGTTCTTAGAATAAACATCTTATCAGAATCACAACCAGGAGTATGAGTACCATCAACATTTATTAACAGTATGAACCGTACACCAGAAACAGTGGTTGCTGCACACTTTTTATGTCAAATTTAAGACAATTTAAGACTTTTTTTTAAAGCAAAACAAACAGCAATGAACAAAACACATAATATGCTGCTGTATAAAGTGCTGTGATTTGTCACGTGAAGAAGGCAAAAACAAAATGATCAAACATTTGTGCAACACTACAATGTAAAGTATTCAAACATGTCTCAGTTCAAGGTCCATCTAACATGTGAGACCTAAGGACACTGAGGGAAAACTTGTGGCGTAGTGTTATGGCCATTTTTATATTCATCATCATATCGTCAAATGTATATTCATGTGTACAATTTGTCATGTTTTAATACATGATGACTCCATTACTCTTTACACTTTAGAACAGCTGAATCATGTTAGCAACACAGCTGAAGGCCAAAACTCAAACTCTAGGGTCAAAACCACCCTTTCCAAAGCACATGATATTCTCCCAAAGCAATCTCACAAGGGCAGACGGATAGGCACCCTCTGCACACACCTATGACAACCAGATACCAGGGAATTGTTTTGACCAAAGAAGGAACTGTCCTTCCCTCCTCCCTCTGTCCTGTCCTTATCTCCTGGGGAGGGGGAGGAGGGAGGGGGAACTGTGGAGGGATATACATGATGTGTCAGATTTGTCTTGCCCCCACTCTCTTCTGGATCGCCTGGCCGGGGCGGTCACCAAATTTTGTCTATCTTTGTACCCTTTTTTACTTAGTCTAGAATAAAAAAATTTTTATAAAATCATCAATGCTCAGACTGGACTCCATTCTTCAACAGAGCAATAAATCATGTCTCCAAATGAGGTCAACCGTAAATTTGCCGTGACAGTAGCTAGCCAAGTCAGGCACAAAACAACTTATTCAAAGGCATTGCAAACAAAAACAAACACAACAGACCTGACAAAATGCTGCTTGACATTCACCTATTTTTCAACCAATGATTTCCAGAAACAGGAAAACGTAAAAACCAAATACAGATAAAAACGGTGTATTTCTGATTGGTTTCAAAATTTCAATAATCAAAATAACAATGGTAACATAATTTATTGTTTAGTTTGTTTGTCTTTTTTAGGTGACGACAGTTGCAAACACTGCAGCTTCTCTGTGAACTTGTAATAGAGAATAAGAACGCTACGTCAACTGTATGGAAGTATATCTGTACCATAATTCAATTTAAAATCCATTAACAGAAATAATTTTTCATTTTCAGAATATAGCTGCATTTTTTACTCATAAATAAAATGAATAATAAATCATCCATTTTCATTTTCTTCTTCCCTTAAACATGATGCTCTGGTGGGAGGAGTCAATGCAGACTGGAGAAGAATTACAAACGGTGGAAAATCAGATGATTTCAGGTCAAAATAATGTGAGCAGCTGATTTTCTGAGGGTGCACAGATCCTAGATGACTAAGATAGTTTATAAATGTGATGACTGGACTACAATAGAGTTACACAGAAGTAGTTTGATATTTGCAACCACTGTTTATTTGTCAAAGGTCACATATTAATTCCATGAAACTTTATTTATACAGGGACAATTCCAACAATAGTCACCTCGTAGCGTGAGATAACAGGCAACACATTGTGTGATCATTGGTTTCTAAGAAGGGTTTACAGATGAAAAGCTCTATTATAGCTAAGTGTGTGCTAATATGCTAACTATTGTAATATACAGTTTTTAAAAGCAGACATGATATTTACAGTCATAATATATTGTGTTTCTGGGTGTGTAAAGGTTACAGATGTGTTCCAGTGAATTAATATTCTTTTGATATTAATTTGAAAATTTGTTCTAATTAATATTTCATCCCAAGGTTCCTTTTTCAATGCAAATATGGTAAACAATACCAAAAGTCCATATATTAATAACAATAAAACTTTATAAATCTCCCCCAAGTGACCAAACCATAACACTGCATTTTTATTTTTTCTATTCATTATTAAATAATGATGACATGTATGGTGACCATACGTCTGGTTTTAGACATGTCCTCTTTTGTTTTCACCTGGTGTCAGGGCTGTGTGGTGATATTTTACAAATTTCTGGGTTTCCCAGGGACTTTGAACGCATCTCGAGGCATGCGTTAATTTAAAAGACGTACCTCCACAAAAATGTGTTCTATCTGTCACCTGCAGTCATAGATTTTTTATGCTATAGATATAGAATCAACTGCACTTTGTAAAAAAGACAAACAAACAAAATGATATAATGTGTTACCATTGTTATTTTGATTTAAAAAACAATCAGAAATAAACCATTTTTTTTGTATTTGGTTTTTATTTTTTCCTGTTTCTGGTTTTTCTGTTTTCCTGATTCTGTTTTTAAATTAAATAAAAAATTGCAGGAAAAAAAGTGCCATAAAGTAGATGTTTTACGTAATAACATGCTCCATAGTTAATTATTAGTTATGTTTGCTGTGTCAGCATGTCTTTCATGTAATGTACAGGAAGTGACTTTAATTCAATTTGTTGAAAATTATTTCCTAGAGAAACAAATGCAGTTATTCTGCATCATGCAGTGATAGACACAACAAACACATATACAGCTGTTATGTTACTGCACAATATCATATAAGTTAGCTGTTAGCATAATAGCTTTATATTGTAACAGCTCTGCTGTTTGTTGGATGTGTCCGTTGTAGATGTTCCTAATTCCTACAGCGTTGGCAGTCAGTGAAGGCAACTTGAGGATGCGTAGTGGAGATGTGTGTTTACAGTCTATGGTGTAGAGAGTTTGTGTCAGAAGTTAACTTTGGATTCATCTTTGTAATTTACCTTTCCATGTTTTATTTGGTGTGGTCACAGCAAACAGTGACTCAGCAATTTTCATGCAGTGAAAACTCCTGAGTCATGATGGTAAACAGCTAGGCAGGCAGTATTGGTTTCACGTTTATGGTGAAGTGCTACGAAGTGTCACAATGTGTGTGTGCACTCTGTGTATCTGTTGCCTGGTGTATATTCTGTTTGCTTTGAAGAAGTAATCCCACTAAGTAATCCCCATTTTTAATAAAAATACTGGTAATCTGATTACATGTTTTTAAATGTACTGTAACAGATTATAGTTACATTATTTTTGTATCCAGATTACATAACGCTGTTACTAGTAATCCATTACTCCCCAAGCCTGTGTGTGTGTGTGTGTGTGTGTGTGTGTGTGTGTGTGTGTGTGTGTGTGTGTGTGTGTGTGTGCGTGTGCGTGTGCGTGAGAGAGAGAGACAGAGCATTTAGGGGCCCCATCCATGAAGTCAGCAAAATGAAGGTACATAAATAAATACATGTGATAAACACATGTATTTATTTATCTGAATAATATTCACTGTTATGCAGGATGTTTACTATTATTTGGGCCATAGTATATAGTCATCTTAAAGATGTAAATCCTTGTTTTAATCAGAAATAAAAATGACCAAAAATAGTGGAAAAAGTTGTGAAATGGGATTTTTCAAAACCACAGAAATTGGTTAAAAGTTGCAAATGGACAAAAACGGACAGAAAAAGTATTTTCAAAGTGTCAATATTGGAACAATTAGTTTAAACTGTCAAAAAATGGGCATGACAAATGATGTATGTGGTTAAATTGGCAAAAATAATCATGAAATGCGATGAAAAAGGATAAAAGTGACAATAATTGGTCAACATATGTGACATTAGATGCAAAAGTGGTGGAAAGGAGTTGTAAGTGTCTTGAAAGTGGAAAAATGTTTAATAAAATGAACTAAAAATGCATTAAAGTTCAGGATTGAAGCCACAGATGCTGCAGGGCGAGAAAACACACACACACACACACTTTACACACAAACGCCCCAGGGACGCGTTCACACTGATTCTGTGTCACAAAATCACATGTGTTGGAAAAAGACACACAAACACCACTTCTACTACACATTATTTGTGTAAACATTTGTTCCTCTAAAGATGTTTATTATGAAGATGAAGTGATCATCTGTGGTTTAAAGATGTGTAGCTCTGTGGGCCTGTACTACAAAGCTGGATACGTATATCCTGGATTTATCTCTGTTAGCGGGTTTCACCTAACCAAACATTCTCTGTCAGAGAGCAGCTGCACTATGAACTGAGATATCAACTCACTCTCTTAACCCAGGTGATTTCAGCCTGGCTACGTGCACGCTCCTGTGACAGGGGTGAGAAAGGACCCCCACACTTTGTGTATAGCAGCACAACTGCTGTATGTTCCTGCTGAGGCTGTCAGCGTCACCACAGTGTATAATGAAAGTGTATAATGAATGAATGAATGATCTGATTGGTCCGTGGATACAGAAAGTGTCTGACACACACAGCCTCAATCAGCTGACTAGGCATTTTACAAAGATTATCATTCAAAAGTATTAATATTGTTTATTTTTAGTGAGTCACACATAAACCTTTTAGTTTCTGGGCAAATACAGAAAAAATGTTCCAAGGCTTCATCAATGTCTCTATATAAACCACACAGTTGTTCTTCCATTTTGAACCATTGATATAAAAAGTGTCAACGTTCGAGCAGCTAATAGTAATGCTTAAAACAGCTCATTGGATGGCCCCATTGTTAGAAAGAACTCTGATTGGCTGACATCCATTCTGTATTGATCAACTTCATTTTCAGAGCCTGGAGAAGGAGAAGAGATTCACTGTCTACTCAGAACACTTTGGATTACAATATGCTCAAAGATGATTATGGACTTTTGACCAAATAACTTTAAAAAAAAAAAAAAAAAAACATACTGCAGCTTTAAGCTAAGGGATGAGTACTGCTGAATTTTCACCTGCCAACTTTCTAGATGTTTAGAACCGTTAGCGTTTTAACTCACACATTTTTGCAGCTTCATAGGCCAGTTAGCTCAGCTGGTCAGAGCGTGGTGCTAATAATGCCAAGGTCATGGGTTCAAACCCCATACTGACCAGATATTAATCAAGGACCATAAACCTGCTTTCATGTGTTGTAAATGTTAGTGTATGAGTCAGAAAGGACAAGGTATGAATATGTATACAATAAACACAGATAAAGAATATCTAAACTGTTAATCATTCCCAAACCTGGAAGAAAATTCACAAATAGCCAAAAATCTAGAATGACTGTCAGTAAAGAAGCTTCTTTTTGACATCTTAATAAATCAGCAAGTAGGACAAATACCAATTTATTGATGAATAATCCCAGAACAATTTAGGTTAAATACTAATAATACTTACTTTGTATGTGTATGCCTTGTGTATTCAGGTGTCCAACCATCATTTTGTATCTACAGTTGTGATGGAGCTGCAGAATGTAGGTTATACTTTCATCCAAATCATTGTCTTACAATGTAGTGAATAAATCATGGACTCTGTTTATCCAAAACAATGAGAAAGGTCACAATAGACATGAAATGAAAACTGTCTGTGAAATGATCTAACCATTGTATGTAATAAAAACTCATAGACTAATAATAATGTAGCCTATTTTTAATGATCAAACATGTACATATATTAACACACTATAGCTACAACTGTGCTTGTTTTGACAAAGTAAGTTTTACTGAACTCTAAATTAAAACTACTGCTAACCTGGACAGATGCTAGAGATAACAAGGACAAAACAATACTAGATGACTTTATACATTAGCTGATATTAAGGACAAGGGCTGATGTGCTGTTAAAACAGACCAGATTGTTTTAATGTAGCCTAATTGTTGTGTAGTCTACATGACATTAGAACCTGAACATATGCCATATAATATGACCAGTCTATAGCTTCATAATATAAGTATTGAAATGGAATAGCAATGCAACGTTAGCCTAGCCTACTATTAATACACATTAACATGAGTAATATTTACACACAAATATAGTTCTACTGTTGCTACTTTCAAACAAGCAAGAGTTTCACTATCAATTATCACCATGGTACATCACAGGTAAATAAGTCATGTGTATGAATCATGTTCTGTTAATTATTTATCATTTGGGGTTCTCTTTAAGTTATTCTGTGTCATTGTTTATTTGGTTTGAGTCTAGTCTTGTGTTTAACTCTTGTCTGTGTTTCAGGTGTTCCTGTTTGTGGCTCCACCCCACAGTGATATCTGTATGCTTGGTTGGTGACTGATTAGCTCCCTCATGTTTTCACCCAGGTGTGGTCCATTCCCAATCAAGCCTCCTCCACTATTTAACTGAGTGCTTGGTCACAGTATGATTGTGGGATCATTGTTAATGTGTGTGTATGCTGTCGGCCCTCATCGTGTCCTGCTGCGTCTGGTCTTTGTTCCTCCTGCCCTTTTGGATTTAAGTTTTGTTTTGTTTTGGAGAATAAAGACATGGACTGGTTCCAGGAACGTTATGCTTAGATCCTGCCTCCTTCTCTCTCTGCATTTGGGTCCACACCCACACCGGACCGTAACAGGAGCTTCCTCACCCATTCCCTCAGACAGGCCTTAAGTCCTGATGCACAGGAGAACATTCTACCACAACAACTCCCACTCTGAGCCACCATCAGACGTCCATCACACCACAGCACCATGTAGCCCACAGCTAACCTCCAGCTAACGGTAGCCACACAGAGATAACATCTCCACACTTTCACTGCTGACACCAGACGTAGAGCTCAGGACCAGCCAAACCAGCGACACATCTGGATAATCAACTGATCAATAATAAATAAAATAATGTAACTTTATTGATCACCATAGTGAAATTCTTCTCTGTATTTTGACCCATTATCCCAGAGGGGTAGCAGTGGGCTGCTAACTACAGACACCCAGGGAGCAGTTAGATAGTAGTTTATGAATATTCATAAAAACCGGTCAAAGACAGTTGTTATCTGTGTACCCTTCATTCTGTGGTTATTACGTTTTAAAACTTAATCAAAATAACAAATAAACAGTGGTTATTTTGTTTTACTGACTTAAAACCAAAACATAAATACAGAAAAACCAACTAAATCTTGTTCTATTTGTGAGATATTTGGATATTTACAGTAAATTAGAACAAGAACTGAAGTCCACTGGTGTAGTGGTTTTCCTCCACAGGTCCTGGACCAGGTCTCCTCACACAATAGGACTGTTTAGGATTTATTTCAGCAGTTTTCTGCTCCTGTTTTCATTCAGTGTGTGGATGTTTTAGCTCGTATGAAGCTGCTCACGTTTAAAGTTCATTGTTTTATGGTGGAGGTGATCTTAACGGTGTTACGGTCCAAATAGTATCCAGATAATCTGGTGACTGACTATTTACTGTGAGGCTGGTGTGAGGAACAATGGATGTTAGAACTTCTACCATTTGATATATATATTTATTTTACATGTTATAATACCACTAGCCACTAACACAATGACAACACTAGCCTCTTTGCTGCTCTAGGACAGGTTTTCGTTTGGCCCCCCTTATATGGTGTTTTATATATCAATCAATTGATATTTACATTATTGTTATATTATTATCAGAATAATTTCTAACACATAATGGTCTATACAATATCCACAAAAATACTTTACATAATTAGAAAACATGAGTAAAATGGCTTTTTTTTATATTTGATTTTAATTTTGATAAAAAGTGTTTCACATACACATATAAAAGAAAACAAACAAGTAAATAAAAGCCAATTTAAATATCTTAGTAACAGGTTCAAAATACAAATTATTAATAACATTAGAGTAAAGCATTGTGT